>NW_027507785.1:280169116-280464116 GCF_037356315.1 Lithobates pipiens | reverse complement strand
ACAAATCAATACAGGAGGGATCAGAGGGCCCTGCTTGTTAGAATTTACGATCTAGAAGGGAGGCTCAAGTGGAACAAAAGGCAATAACTGGGGGGGGGATGAGCTGATGGAGAAAATAAAAGTACAGTTGTTAGGTGTAGGTAGGGTAGGCTTCTCTGAAGAGAAGGGCTTTCAGGAATTGTCTAAAAGCTAATTGAGTAGGAGATAATCGGACAGATTGGGGTAAGGCGTTCCATAGGATTGGAGAGGTTCTGGAAAAGTCCTGGAGGCGAGCATGGGAGGAGGTGACAAAGAGCTAGAGAGCAGGAGGTCTTTAGAGAAGCGAAGAGAACGAGTAGGTTGGTTTTTAAAGACTAGGTTTAGTGATGTAGCTGGATGCTGAGTTGTGGATGAAAAGAAGTTGTTAGTATTTTGAATTTAATTAGTTGGGTGTTAGTGGAGGCCAGTGGAGGGATTGACAGAGAAGGGTAGAAGACACTAAGCGATTGGTAAGGTGGATGAGTCTGGCAGCAGCATTCATGATGGATTGAAGAGGTGATAGAATACGTAGAGGTAAGCCAATGAGAAGGGAGTTGTAGTAGTCAAGGCGAGAGATGACCATGGAGGGAATTAAGAGCTGTGTTGTGTCGTTGGTTAGAAAGGGGCGTATTTTGGAGATGTGGAGGTTGAGGCAGCAAGATTTGGACAGTGATTGGACGTGGGGCTTTAACCTCCCTGGTGGTACGATTATTTCGGATTTTAGGTGCTAAAAGCGGTACCATTATTTTGCATGAAAATTTGCGTTTTATATTGTAGTCCTGCAATTCTTAGGAATAACTCTCTTAAATCTGTCTAAACCAGAGTCTAGCAGACATCCCGGGTATGATAAAG
This sequence comes from Lithobates pipiens, assembly GCF_037356315.1. Lineage (NCBI taxonomy): Eukaryota > Metazoa > Chordata > Amphibia > Anura > Ranidae > Lithobates > Lithobates pipiens. The sequence continues at coordinate 280,463,246 of NW_027507785.1, read as the reverse complement.
TTTGAAAAATTAAATCATAAATTATAATATAATAAATAATTATAAATAATTGTACCAAATAATAATATAACAATAATACAAATTATTCAATAATGTAATCAAATCAAAAACACTGAAATTTGCTCAGTTGCAGAATTGTCACTGTCATTACTTTTCAGTATTTGATGACGGATCTCCCCACAAATCGCTATCGCTCAATTCTGCGAGTGATTCTAATTTATTATCGCTGTTTTCTAGCTGGTCTAAAATAATTTTTGATGTACAGTGACAGTTTTGGTTGCTATGGGCAATCTCCAGTTTCCAGGCATAAAGAACAGTTTTTATTATATAAAACTGCATGCAGGACACTGGGCAGACCACTAGGGACAACGGGGATGTGAAATATTTACATACAGCAATGTAATCTGTAAGATTACATTATACTGTATGTTTACTGTTTGTTTCACTTTTTGAATTTGGCGCCGATCTCCGTGCCCGTGCGTCGCAACGCTCGCAGGGCACGGAGATCGGCGATGTAATGCATCGAGCGAGACACGGCTCGCTCGTACAGCGGGGAGACAACGCTGGATCCGAGGGAGAAGGTAAGTAAACCTCCTCCTGGATCCAGCGATGCAGTCCCGAGTCTGACTCGGGGGTTCCGCTCTTGGTATAAAAAATCCACCCCGAGTCAGACTCGGGAATACCGTCAGGGGGGTTAAGGAGAGTTCAGAGTCCAGGACTACACCTAGAACCTTGGCATGCGGGGATGGGCTTATTGTTGTGTCATCAATTTTTGACAGCGATATCAGATGAACGGGCAGACGGGGAGGAAGAATTATAAGTTTGGTTTTGTATGGATTGCGTTTAAGGAAGTGGTGTGACATCCAGACTGATATATCGGATAGTAAGTTAGTGATACGTGAGGCTACAGAGGGAGTGAGCTGAGGGGCAGAAAAAGTACAGTCACGGAAAAGCGTGGAGTTTTTTGAGAAAGAGGGGGGTGGTCAACCATATCAAAGACAGCAGAGAGGTCCAGGAGTAGGAGTAAAGAATAGTGTCCATTGGTTTTGGCCGTAGTAGATTGTTTGTGTTAGGAGAGCAGTTTCTGTGGAGTGTTGAGGACGAAATCCAGAATGAAGGGGATCAAGAAGGCTATTATCAGCAAGGTGGACACTCACGGTTGTAGATCAGACATTCAAGGAGTTTGGCTAAAAAGGGGAGCAAGGAGATGGGGCGTAGGTTGTTAAGATTGGATAGGTCCAGTGAGGGCTTTTTAAGTATGGGGCTGAGAAGTGCATGTTTTAAAGAGTTGGGGAAGATGCCAGAAGAGAATGAAGATGTGGGTCAGAGAGTGTAGAATAGCGCCAGAGGGTTAACGTAGCATTTGCGGGGGAACGGGATCCAGAGGGCAGGTGGTAAGATGGACTTTAGCAAGTAGTTTAGCAATCTCGTCTATAGTGGTGGGGTTGAAAGAGGGAAGTGATGATTGTACCTGTGAGCAGGAAGTGTAAATGATCGTCTTTATATCCTATTTATTCATGCAAAACCTTTATCCCAAAAAGGAAAAAAAAAACTGCTGTAACTGATTATGAAGTTTGAGCTGAAGTTTTGCTTCAGTTTCTTAGTGTATATAAATCCAAAGAAAACAAAAAGGAATGCAGCCACCACGTCTAATGATTAGTAAACTGCAATATATTACAGGTTTGGGTTTAATACTTCTTTAACCACTTGCTTACTGGGCACTTAAACCCCCCTCAGTCCCAGACCAATTTTCAGCTTTCAGCGCTGATGCACTTTGAGTGACAATTACGCGGTCATACAACACTGTACCCAAATGAAATTTTTATCATTTTTTTCCCACAAATAGAGCTTTCTTTTGGTGGTATTTAGTTACAGCTCGGAGTTTTATTTTTTACTAAACAAACAAAAAAAGATGCAAAAAAAAAAAAAAAAAATCATGTTTTAATAGTTTGTTATAAAATTTTGCAAACGGGTCATTTTTCTCCTTCATTGAAGTGCGCTGATTAGGCGGCACTGATAGGCTGCATTGGTGGGCACTGATGGGCTGCATTGGTGGGCACTGATGGGCTGCATTGGTGGGCACTGATGGGCTGCATTGGTGGGCACTGATGGGCTGCATTGGTGGGCACTGATAGGCTGCACCGGTGGGCACTGATAGGCATAGTTAAGGCGGCACTAATAGGCACAGATAAGGCGGCACTGATGGGCAAAGATGGGCACAGATAAGATGGCACGGATGGGTGGCACGGATAAGTGGCACGGATGGGTGGCACGGATGGGCACTGATAGGTACCACAGATAGATGGGACTGATGGGCACTGATAGGTGGCACTGATAGGTGGCTCTGATAGGTGGCACTGCTGGGCACTGATGGGCGGCACTGCTGGGCACTGATGGGCGGCACTGCTGGGCACTGATGGGCGGCACTGGGGTGCAGCACCTTTGAGGCAGATTGGGTGGCACTGTGGGTGGCACTGTGGGCACTATGGGCACTGACGGGGGGCACTGACGGGGGGCACTTACTTTTGCTTTTATTTAACTTCAGGATGGCACTGCGGGAGGCAGGTGGGCACAGGCAGGTGGCAGGTGGTCCCTTGTATTGATGGCCGTGATCGGGACTGATGTCCCGATCACGGCCGCCGGTGATCGGCTTTTTTTTTCTCTCCTCGCGCTGTCAGCGCGAGGAGGAATAATAGCCGATTACCGGCTCCGTTCTATCACATGATCAGCTGTCATTGGCTGACAGCTGATCACGTGATAAGGGGTCGGGATCGACCCCTTACACGGATCGGTGATCAGGCGAGTCTCACGGACTCGCCGATCACAGAGCGCGCCGCGCGCGCCCCTCAGGGGGCGCGCAGGCCGCTCGTAACCGGGACGACGTCAATAGACGTAGTCCCGGAAATCTAGGTCCGCGCTAATGCTGTCATTTGGCAATAGCGCGGATCTGAAGTGGTTAAGCATTTTTCTTGGATGAAAACTAGCTCTTTCTTGCATTGCAGTTCCAGCAGTCTTGCTAAGCTTCACTAGAAACGTGAACTAAATATGCAGGCTGCCATTCCTACCTGTATGTAGCATTATGTATGTTTATAGTAACTTAAAACGATTGTAATTTCCTTTTAATTGTTACTCCTTTTACAGGTCCAGACCTAAGCCTGAACGTTTCTTAACAAATGGAGAACTATTTTGAGGAAGAATCATGTAACTTGGACAAAGTCTTAGATGAGTTTGAAAAAAATGAAGGTACAGTATGAAACATTTTCTTTTATATATCGTCTGCCACAAGAATATAAGGTACCAATATCACATGTTTCAGTTTGTGCTTCAGAGAAATATATTTTAAATGTTGGTATTGCAAATCTTTTTTTATGGTAATGAGTCTTTTTAGCCCTCCAGGTTCATATCATGGACTACTAAATGATTAGCCTTTATGTTGTAGTGTTCCTAGTGTGGGACTAGTTAAGTAGTTTAGCAAAAAGACACTTGGAAGGGCTGACACCTCTCCCCAAAAAATGTTGTGTGTTGTCAATTTACATTTGTAGCTAGCATTGCTAACCCTCTGAAAAGCAATTAGCGGTTGATGCCTTTTAGAGGGCATTTGACAGTTGGCTGGGAGGTGATATGTTGCCTCCTTATAGCTTGTTTTAAAGTGGTTGTAAACCTAAGACATGAAATATGAACAAAGCATATCCTTTTATAGCAAGGGTTCTCAACCAGTGGCGTGTGAAGCCCTCTGATATGGCCCATGACCTCAAACCAGGGAAGCACATGCCCATGCTTTGGAATGGCAGCTTAGCTTAGGATTGCTGACCTGCCATCCCAGAGCATCAGAGTGCATGGAGGAAGCAGGAGGTCACAGAGAGAGCAGGCGCCACATAAGGCAATGCTTCCTCTGTACCGCCATCTCCTGTCCCAGGGGGAGTGATACCAGGCGCACCTAGCCTTGGGCCTTTCTAGCAGAGCGATGTCAGCAGAAGCTGGAATAAGAAAAGGACTGCACTTTTGCAATGGGCATATTAACACTTAAAAAAGGGTTATTGGGCTGCTTTCACACAGATCTGCAGGTGACGTGCACTTGCGGCTTTCCTGCAGGTTAACTGCACTGAGCCATAGACTTCTAATATATCCTGATAATAGAAGTCTATAGCAAAGCGCAACTAACCCACAGGAAAGTTGCAGGCGCACTGCTCTGCCCCAAGGGTGCTGGTAAACCACAGCAGCCTTATAGGGGGCTTGTCCTGTGGGAGTAAGGGCTTGTTTACATTTTTGATATGGGGGAGGTGAAACCCCATAGTTCATTATGGCCCGTGACTGGGTTACCAAATCACTTACAGTAAGTTGCCCTCGCTCTTCAAAAAGTTGAGCACCCCTGTTCTACAATGTGTACTTGTCTCAATTGTCTGCTGCTTTGTTCCTTTTGCTATCAGTATGAATCACTTCTAACAAGTTTTGTTGACACTAAGAGAAAAAAAGTGACGGGAGGAACCTCCAGCTGATTGACAGCCTCAGCTCTGTTCTTGTGAGCTGTATGAAGGGGGGTGTGTGCCTTTGCTCCAATCAGCTCTCAGAGCTCCCTTCACTTATCTTTGTAGAGTGTAATTTCAGCTCTCTGCCCCCTGTTTGCTGACCGCTTAGACAAACTTTATAAATTCTGTAATTTGAACGGATGTAGAGAAGAGAATAATGCACCCTTTACATATGCTCCAAAGAGACCCTGTCAGTGGTGGAAACTGTTCAACAATACCCTGTAAAGGAGGTTGAATCTTATTTCTCCATATAGTGAGCGGAATCTTCACTGTCTTGAAGAGCTCTGGGCGCTACTACTATCCAACATATAAGAGGTGTGACTGATAGCACGTGTTTATCACACCTGGAAACGCTGGATGGTACCGGGACATGGAGATCCTCAGGAGGGCGAAGGAACATTTTCCAGCTATATACTAGCATTCTGCAAGGGAAGTGCATTTATAAGGTCATTAAACCTCAAGATGAAGGTGAATCCTAATTTCCATAATGTATTCCTCAAGATATACCATGTAGTATAGTAGATTGACTGACACTAATGAGCAAAGCCTGGAACAAACAGGTGTACAGGCTGACAGATCTTGACTGGCAGAATTCTTGGATGAACTTCGGTTCTTTTGGAAATGCTGCTTCACCCCCTTTTATCCAAAGTAAAAATAACAGTTTGAAATGTGTCAAGCTGATCTCAATGTTGTATTCCAGGTCACTGGTAATACTATATTTTTTCCCCCTTTTACTTGACTCTTTTCGGTGTTGCTTGGCAGGATGAGTGAGCGCACAAAAGAACCATCAGCATTATGTATGTAGATTTGAAATCCCATGTGTGGAACTCCAGTTTGCCGTTAATAAAACAATCTTAAAGGCTTATCAACAGATTTACAACCCTGCATAAAATCAGCTTCTAGAAATAGCCGTTATAACCTTGTGTTGTCTCCCAACTTTGTACTGAAGGTTATTCCACAGAAAGTAGTGATTGCCATCATCATAGTTTTCACTGAAAACAACAATGTACCTTTTTTGCTGCAGTGATAAATATGCATGATAGGAGTTGAATGACATGCTGAGGGACTGCAGGCGCCATGGAACCATCAGGCAGGTTTCTGGCTGTGTGCATTTTATTAGGTCAGTCAGAGCAATAGGGGTGATATATAAAAAGTGGAGGAACAGTAAAATGTCCTTTCAGGTGCCTGTTTTTAAAGCCTAATCTGTGCTTGAAAAGTGACTATTGGCACCTGCTTGCTATGGTTAACTATTCCACGTTATTTTCTTCCTTCTATTCTCCTCTGCACAGCAGAACCGACGCATTCCATCACCACCTGACCTCCTAACAGTTAATATCATTGCATCATTTTGATAGCCATTTTAATTGGGATAAAAGGACTTGCTTCTTTCCAAATTCTTAAAGACACTGTTGCCTTTTTTTTTTTTTTTAATAAAGTAAAAAAAAAAAAAAGATACATTTAACCCCTTCAGTACTGGACATTTTCCACCCCTTCCTGCCCATGCCAATTTTCAGCTTTCAGTGCTGTCACACTCTGAATGATAATTGCACAGTCATGCAACACTGTACCCAAATGAAATTTTTATAATTTTTTTGAGTCAAATAGATCTTTTCTTTGGTGGTATTTACCACTGTGTTTTTTGTGAAACAAATGAAAAAAGACTGGAAATTATGAAAAAAATTTTTTTTTATAAAACTTTGCAAAAAATAAAATGTTCTCCTTCACTGATGTGTGCCCTGATCGGTGATGCTGTTGAGGAGGCAGTGATCGGCAGCACTGATAATCAGTGACCTGATTATCAGTGTAAATGTCCCCTGTCAGAATTGCTGGTTACCAACTCTCCTTTCCTCACGCTGTCACAGCATGAGGAAAAGGAATGCTGATATCTGTCAAGTTTTACATGTGATCAGCTATGATTGGACACAGCTGATCACATGGTAAAAGGCTGCTGTGATTGTCCGGAGGACACATCAATCACAGATCGGCCTGGTCGGGGGCACTCTGGGGGCCTGGTTCTGGGAGGACATCCATAGACGCCTTCCCAGAGCTGGACGACAGTGCTGTAGCCATCTTTTGGCTATAGCGCAGTCGGGAACTAATTAATACATTTACATTGAGTCCTGCAGAGCATTGCAACCATGACCTGTACATACAGGTGCAATGTATATGCTCCTGTATTTAAATCTCAGATCAGGTTCGTAGGGAATTATGGACCTTCTGTTATGGAGCTAGAGGAAGTAAACAATAGACTAAAAGTATGGCAAAGTCACGGCACTTGTGCTGATGCTCTGTGAGTCCCTCTGCTGTGGTGCCACATTGGGATGTTTAATCTTCTGATTCACAGATACCTCTTAAAGGAGTTGTAAAGGCAGAAGGTTTTTTTATCTTAATGCATTCTATGCATTAAGATAAAAAACCTTCTGTGTGTAGCAGCCTCCCCAGAATCCCCAAATTACCTAACTGAGCTCCTTCTCTTTTCAGCAATGTCCACAATCCCCTCAGCCATCCAGTACACTCCTCCTGATTGGCTGAGACAGAACAGCGGTGCTATTGGCTCCTGCGGCTGTCAATCAAAGTCAGTCAGCCAATCAGGGGAGAGGGGTTGGAGCCAGGTCGGGGCTCAATGTCTGAATGGCTTTACAGAGCTCTGACTCGGCTTGGGTGACAACCTGTAGCAAGGTGCTGGCTGAGGGGCACTCAAAGGAGGGAGGGGCCAGGAGTATAGAAAAGGGACCCAAAAAGAGGAGGATCTGGCCTGCTATGTGCAAAATCAACTGCACAGAGGAGGTACGTATAACATGTTCGTTATTTAAAATAAATAAAAGCTAGCCTTTACAAGCACTTTAATAGAGGGTGTGACTGTGTGGGATCTCTGTAAATTTCCAGGAAAGGCATAGCATGATTCAGGTATGTGGAAGTTTTGCAAATGCGACCATGTTTCATGTTAAACCCTAAATATCAGTGTGATGTAAAACATGTTCTTAAGGGTGAACTATATTTAAATTTCAGTTTATCATTTGGTTCCTTTCTTTTCAGATGAGACTGTTTCGCCAAGGCTTCTGGATGCTAAGTGGAATCAGATCCTCAATCCACCTTCCCACCGTCTGACTGATAACTCGACATTAGACAATGTCACCAAGACGATCATTGATATTGAGGCTCACCTCAAAGACCAATCACCCCGCCTGACACCTAAAACGCCCTGTTCCAATGGAGAAATCAAACCTCTAACCTCAGAGCTTTCCGTCATGGTGACGGAAGGTACCAACATGGCCGAAGACCAGCTGGCTGACTGCAAAGACCAGACAGAAAATGTTTGCAGTACCCCCACTGTGCACTGCGGAGAGGAGTCCATTTTAGCAGATGTTACCCTTAATACTAGCTGTACTAAAGGTTCTAATGTGAGCATGTGCTCACCCCCTTGCAATAGCCCTACAAGTATGTCTCTTGCTAACTCTAAAAGCACACAAAGCCAGATTCATGGTTTAGACTCAAAGCAGCAACCACAAAACAGTGCTGACTGTAAAACAGTGCCTAATCCCTCTGTTGATAATGAAATTAGTGTTTGTGCTACCATGAAGGAACAGAACACTATAAATGTTGGTGCGTTCATGGATGATGGTGCTGAAGACCATAAAAGTCCATCTATTGAGTTTTCTCCTGAGTCTGATGGTCTCCAGCTTTCTCCTAGTATACTAACTGTCCCCAACTTACAGACTGAAAATAAAGATCTCCGTCCACTAGATGGTCTAGATCTCTTTAGTGCTGCAACAGAAGATACCATTTGCAATGAAAAGCAGCAGAAAACCTCCTTATTTTTGTCTCTAGAAAACCAGCTTGCTAATGAGTTCGCATATGAAGTCAGTCCAGCAGTCGTTGATCATCTTGTTCTAAATGATGTCCAAAAGGATAGATCTCCCAAAGTCATGGTGGAGCATTTTTCAGAGTCTTTGGTAACTAATGGGGACTTGAATGTGATAAAAGTTAAAGAGAATCGAGAAAAAGACGAACTTTGTCTTGGATGCAATCAAAACAAAGAATTGAGTAATGATGTCTTCTTGGACAGCTCTGTTAGTGTTGGCGCTGAGGACAGGAGTCTGGCTAATGTTGATGCAGTTGCAGACCTGTCATTGTACAATGGGTGTGATTCCTATGGAATGCAGAACCCAAATGTAGCTCATAACCCAAAGAGTTTGCCGTCAAAAGAAGATTCTGTGACAGAGGAGAAAGAAATTGAAGAGTGCAAGTCTGAATATTACACCAGTGTTTACGATCAGCAGAGGGAGGACGATGCTGCTGAAGCAAGTGGACTTATGCTGAATATCAGTGGAGACCAAATGAAGAACCACCTGCATGGCCTCTGTGGCCAGGTGGCACCAGGGCATGGGCAGACCTCATCAAAACCGGCTGGCAGTATGCAACCTCTAAGCGTCCCCTATGGTGGAGCGCGTCCAAAGCAGCCAACTCATCTGAAGCTGCAGATTCCAAAGCCATTATCTGATATATTAAATATTGACTTAGTTCCCCCCAATGCTGGTTGTGGCTCCAAAAACAAAAATGACCTGTTAAACAAGTCAAATCAGAGTGATAACATGGTCTCAGAAACACTTCATGAAGAAGCTGGTCTACGCAGCCCAGTTACTGATGCAAATGGTGACCTCCTAGGAGATTATAGGGGCCCCCACAGCCCGTGCCTTGCACTTTCCCCAGATAGCCCTGATAATGACCTCCTAGCTAGGCAGTATAGAGTTCCTACCTCCAAGCCATTCACAACACTAGGGGAGGTGGCTCCAGTCTGGGTCCCTGACTCTCAAGCACCAAACTGCATGAAGTGTGAGGTCAGGTTTACCTTTACCAAAAGGAGGCATCACTGCAGAGCCTGCGGCAAGGTAAGTGGAACTAAAATTGTTGTTTATATGTGTTCATGGTCTCATAAATTTCAACATTTACCTGAATTTAACAGGTCTGACAAATTCATGATGAGCTTTGTACCTCTCCTTGACTTTTCATGTCTTTAGTCATATGGGATACGTTTTTCTGCCTCCAATAGTGTTTGAGGGAAATGGGAAGACTGATATACTTTACCCGGATAGTAACTGCTGGAAAACAAATATCTTCTATTATGTGTAGTCTTGTTACTCCGGTAGCAAAATTCCACTCAACTTTAACTTGCTTCAGACTTAGTATAAAATAGGCCATGCATTTTTAGTTTAAAGACAAGTTCACTTTTGCAAATAACTGCATTGGACCATTCCTAGACCCCTAACTTAAACTAACCTAGAAATTCCACATCCAGATGCTTACTGATCTCAGCATGAAGCCACCTTCAGGCCAACATGTACTTCAATGCTTGCTGCACCTGCGCAGTGAGCTCTCATACACGTGTATAAGGCTATCTTTAGATTTGGGAATATGACCCTATATAGGATGAAGACTCCAGAAACTTCATGTAATTAGATCTAGAACAGACTTCTTCCGCACCAATATAATTTTTTACATTTGTAATAGGGGTAAGGATGAACAGATGTATTTGAAATTTAGTGGCCAATCTAGGAACCAGCAGACATATTTTTTATGGAGCTAGGCAAATGCATGCTTTTATTAATAGCAGCAGAAAAAAAAAAAAAAGCAAATAATTTAGAAGCCAACTGAAGTTTTTAGTCTTGATCTTGGCTATCACTTGCAGGTCTGCTGAAGATTAAAACTTGCATTTGAATTTTTCGGCAGAGTAATTTTGCATTTTGCTGCACCATTTTACCCAGCTCCCTCTTGTATATCTATTGGTCCTGGAACACATCTGCTGGCGCTGCTGGACATGCTTCTATTTCTGCATCTCTGATGTGTAAAAAAAAAAAAAAAGCAGCCTTAGGGTTAATAACTACCAATTTGTTTCAGACATTTTTTTAAGCCCTAGTTCACACTGATGCAATGCGGAAAACGCAAGGAATCCTGTGCGTTTCTTGCACAGCATTGCAATCGCATGCAATATGCTGTGGGGGTCAATGTTAGATTAACACCCTGAAGCGGCTTGCAAATTGCATGTGATGTCTGCAATGCACAAGTGTGAATTTATGGCCATTTCAGCAGAGCCCGCACGATATTCGATCCATCTATGGGCAGGCTGATTGTACCCACCTTGATCTATCGATCAAGGTGAGTACAACCACCATGTTGGATTTCTAGCATGCGATTATTGCCAGCGGCTATGGCCCCTAGCATTAATCAGGGAGATTTCCACTTTGTTTTGGTTGTGGGGCAGGAAGGGAAGATAAATCTCCCCAATGGGACACAGATAGTAAAAAAAAAAAAAAAAAAAAAACTGGCAGGTGTTATACTTTTGCCTTTTATTTTATGCAAAATGGAAAAAAAATGTTTTGCCTTTTTAGTTCCAAGTTTTTTTATTTCTTTTTTTTGGTTAACACTTTCTCTCATCTGAAGGTTTTCTGTGCTGCCTGCTGCAGTCTCAAGTGCAAGCTACTATACATGGATAAGAAGGAGGCCAGAGTGTGTGTTATCTGCCACTCGGTGCTCATCAATGGTGAGTGCAGCCTCTGCTATACAGGAACACACAGATGATCCTACTGTGTAGAAGAACACTGTCTGCAATCTCCTTTTTTTTTTTTTAACATTACACATCTGACTAGAAATATTTGTACAAGCTACTTTAGATTTACCAAAGCTGTATAATAGGAGACCCCCCAAACTATCAATTCATTTTGCATCCAGATAGGCCATTGCACTGCATAGTTCTGGTAGAGCTAAAGGAGAGTGTACAATTAGAAAGGGATGCTGGCTGAGCCCTAAGCCTTGTACACAATACTAGTCTATTTTCGTTCAACCTAGCGGGTTAAATGAAAAAACAACTGACAGCTCAGGTTGGAGCCACTGTACTAACTATTCAATGTTCCCGATCACAGTGATCTCCCCTGCTGTGTTCTGACAGGGGGATGCATTCTAAGGATTAAAGTGCTACTAAAGTCTTGTGATTTTATTTTATTTTTTTAAACAACAAACATGTTATACTTACCTCCTCTGTGCAGTGGTTTTGCACAGAGCAGCCTGGATCTTCCTCTTCTCGGGTCCCTCTTCGGTGCTACTGGCCCCTCCCTTCTGTTGAGTGCCTCCAGACCAAGGAGGTTGCTATGGGGGGGCACCCAAGCCGAGCTGCATCCAGACACGGAGCCGCAGTTCGGCCCTGCCCCCTCGCTCTCCTGATTGGCTAACTGACTTTGACAGCAGCAGTAGCCAATGGCGCCACTGCTATGTCTCGGTCAATATGGAGGAAGAGTCCCAGGCAGCCGAGGCACTCGTGCACATCGCTGGATAGAGATAAGTAAACTCAGGTAAGTATAAGGGGGGCTGCTGCACACAGAAGGTTTTTTATCTTAATTCATTGAAAGCATTAAGAGGAAAAACCTTCTGCCTTTACAACCACTTTAAGGTATAAAAAAAAAGTGTATATGTGTGTAATAAATATATATGTGTGTGTGTGTGTGTGTGTGTATATGTATATGTGTGTGTATATATGTATATATATATATATATATATATATATATATATATATATATATATATATATAATTTTAGAGAGAGAGATAGATATATATGACTTTATAATTGCTTTAACTCTCCTCCTGATGATTGATGTGAGATTGCGACAGCGGCTGTGTGTTCATGATAGCTCAGCATAACCATAGCTGTTCCAGCTCCTCCATGCTGTTCATTTGCTCATAGGGAAAATGTATATATTTTTATAAAAAAAAAATATATCCTTTAGAATCATAGAAGAAGCCCTCACTCATATCCTGTATGGTTATATGCCATAAAGTCACGATTTCTATACAATACACTGATGATGGCCAAATAGCCTGAAACAGCTCTATGCAGTTTGGAATAAATTGTTTTATAATAGGCTATATATTTGCACTATAAAACAGGTACTCTGTATGTCCATCTGGCTGGAGGGATAAAATGAGAAATGACCCTCTTCCTTTTGGGATATCTGATGAGATGAGACATGTGAATACCTTTTGGTTTTATGACTTTCCTGTGCTACACTCATTTTGTAAATAAAACCTTGTTTTTTTTATTCCCGATTGCTTTCACTGTGTATTTCAGCTCAAGCGTGGGAAAACATGCTCAGTGCATCAGTGCAGAGCCCAAACCCAAACAACCCTGCGGAGTACTGCTCCACCATCCCCCCTATGCAGCAGGCCCAGGCATCAGGTGCTCTCAGCTCCCCGCCTCCAACTGTTATGGTTCCTGTGGGTGTTCTGAAGCATCCGGGAACTGAAGGTGAGGATCCCACTTCTTCAAAAGTAATACATTTTAGAACATTTGTAAAAAATACACTTTATTTTTCTAACGTTATTTTCTAACAAGCGGTAACAAAAACTTTAAGCAAAGTTCATGATTATTATGTTTTTGTTGCTGCTTGTTGAGAGGGGAGTACATTCCCGCAGCTCTTGTAATTCCAGCCTCCATGTAAGGTGTGTCATTTCCTCACATTCCATTCTTTCCCCAGAGGCTTTTCACTACTCCATATCATTGTTTGTATTCCACTGTCTGGAACTTCTTGCTGTAAAGCCAGCCTGTATACCCTCTCCAGCATAGGTGCTTAACCACTCGGCCAATTCTGACAGTTCGCTCCTACATGTAAAAATCTTTTTTTTTTTTGCTAGAAAAATACTCAGGACCCCCAAATGTTATAGATGTTGTTTTAGCAGAGACTGTAAGGAATAAAATGGCTTTGTATCTCGCACGGTATTTGCGCAGTAATTTTTCAAATGTGCTTTTTTGGGGGAAAGTTTCCTGCATTTAAAAAAAAAAAAAAACAGTAATGTTAGCCCAATTTTTGTTGCATAATGTGAAAGATGATGTTACGCCAAGTAAATAGATACCTAACGTCATGCTTTGAAATTGCTCACACTCGTGGAATGGCGCCAAACTTTGGTACTTAAAAAAAAATCCACATAGGCAACAGGTTACCTGTTTAAAGTTACAGAGGAGGTCTGGCACTAGAATTATTGCTCTCGCTCTAACGTTTGCGGCGATACCTCACGTGTGGTTTGAACATCGTTTACATATGTGGGTGCAACCTATGTATACGTTCGCTTCTGCACGTGGGGACGGGGGCGCTTTTACATTTTTTTTTTTTGTTTGTTTATTTTACTTTTATTTTTCTATTTTGACACTTTCTTTTTTACTTTTTTTTTAATCACTTTTATTCCTATTACAAGGAATGTAAACATCCCTTGTAATTAGGAATAGTGTGTGACAGGTCCTCTTTACAGTGAGATCTGGGGTCAATAAGTCCCTACATCTCGCCTCTAGGCTGGGAAGCCTGAAAAGAAAAAAAAAAAACGATCCTGGCTTCCCATCCGAGGCGTTGGCATTTTATAAACTGCAGAGGCCAGGCGTGACATCATAACATCAACATCCGGGGGGCCATCAGGCCTGCAGGGTTCTCTATGGTAAACTACAGACATGGACCAGTGGTTAGGTAAAAATCTTAGCCTAAAAAGGAGAACTCCAGGCAAAATACACAATTAATTCATCGGGATACAGAGTGCAAAAGCTGCAAACCTGTGTATTTATTTTGGTTGTGAGATTCAAAGACTAATGGCTCGTATACACAATCGGAAAATTGTACGAAAATTACTGCTTTCAAAGTGATCGTAAGATAATGTGATCTTTAGTACACAGCTTTCCAGAGCCAATCATGACAGTTTATTTGATGTTATCTGATGAGACTAGCAAGAAAATTATCGCACAATTTTCATTTAACCACTTCAGCCCCAAAAGGATTTAGCCCCTTCCTGACCAGAGCACTTTTTGCGGTTCGGCACTGCGTCGCTTTAACTGACAATTCCGTGGTCGTGCGATGTTGCACCCAAACAAAATTGACGTCCTTTTTCCCCACAAATAGAGTTTTCTTTTGGTGGTATTTGATCACCTCTGCAGTTTTTATTTTTTCCACTATAAACAAAAAAAAGCGTCAATTTTGAAAAAAATAAGTTTTACATTTTGCTATAATAAAATATATAAAAAAAAACAAATGTTTTCCTCAGTTTAGGCAGATATGTATTCTACATATTTTTGTTAAAAAAAAAACAAAAAAAAAAACGCAATAAACGTATATTGATTGGTTTGCGCAAAAGTTATAGCGTCTACAAAATAGGGGATAGTTTTATGGCATTTTTATTATTCATATTTTTTTTTTTTAGTAATGGTGTCGATCTGAAATTTTTATCGTGACTGCGACATTATGGCAGACACATCGGACACTTTTTACACTATTTTGGGACCATTGTCATTTTTGCAGCGATCAGTGCTATAAAAATTCACTGATTGCTGTGTAAATGACACTGGCAGTGAAGGGGTTAAACACTAGGGGCTGATCAAGGGGTTAAGCGTGTCCTAGGGAGTGATTCTAACTGGGGGGGGGGGGGGCTGGGCTACTACTAACATGACAGCGATCACTGCTCCCAATAAGAGAGCAGTGATCTCTGTCATGTCACAAGGCAGAACAGGGAAATTATTTGTTTACAAAGGCATCTCCCCGTTCTTCTGCTCCGTGACACAATCGCGGGCACCCAGTGGATATAGAGTCTGTGGGACCCGTGGTCATGGAGCACGCGCGCTCTCCCATAATGCCGCATCTTAAAGGGGACGTACCTATACGCCCATTGACCCAGCCGTGCCATTGTGCTAACTTATATCGTGCTCTGGTTGACATGATGTTAATCAGTACATTTGTCGTTCGAAAATACAATACAACAGTGGTCATCAACAATGTCCTTAGGGCCTACTAACAGGCCAGGTTTTAAGTATTACCTTGGGGAGATACAGACTAGAATACTGCAATCACTGAGCAGCACATGGTATCGCCTGTGATGTATTTTAGTTATCTTGCAAACCTGGCCTGTTAATGGGTCCTGAGGACAGGGTTGGTGACCACTGCAATACAACACATTGCATCACTTCTGAATTTTTATCACTCTTCATTTTTGAGAATGTTCGTAAACTCTTCATTTTCGATATGAGACTACCATGCAAAAAAATAAAAATAATCTCATCGTGTGTACCAGGCATTAATCGTTCTATGTTTGATATTCTAGAAGAAAATAAAGTTGTTCTATAGTCACAGCATACATGTTGATTTTACAACATCAGCATCCAATATAAGCTTTCTTGAAATTCTTCTTTCATGGTGTGAGCGCTGCTTGTTTGCTAGTTATCTTTCCGCAACGTCCTGGACTCCTTGCATGCTTTGCCCCTCTGCTGTTTATCTTTGATTTCTAAAGACTACATATCCCATAGTCCAACAGAGGGTGAACAAGGTATGAGCACAGGTCGGCCTTATCTCGCATCCAAAAGCAGAGGTGCTGGCCCAGCTCGCCTCCGAGATCAGCAGGAAAAAATGAGAGGTAAAAAAGATGTAGAACTTTCATAGGTGTATATCAAAAATAGGAAAATATAAAAGCCTGACTGCGCAAGGAGAACTTCTTGTGCAGTCAGGTTTTTACATTTTCTTATTTTTGATATAGACCAATAAAAGTTGTACATGTTTTTGGATTCTGTGGTCATTTACCTCTTATTTGTTCCTACTACATATCCCATGATACCTTGCTGTCTGCAAAATGCGATTGCTGTACTGACTCCACCTCCTGAAATACAGACATAGCAGGCAACAGCAGGCTCTGTGAATTCTGTGACACAGCAGTTCAAATCCACAGGGTGTAATAAATACACAGAATTCAAGAAGAGACTTCAAGATCATGCAGAAAATAGTAGGCTAGTAAAAACAATCAATAAAATACAA
The DNA here is from genome assembly GCF_037356315.1 of Lithobates pipiens. Taxonomy (NCBI): domain Eukaryota; kingdom Metazoa; phylum Chordata; class Amphibia; order Anura; family Ranidae; genus Lithobates; species Lithobates pipiens. Next base: position 280,446,896 of record NW_027507785.1, on the reverse strand, counting down.
TGTTGAATTATATGATTTTAACTATGAAAGTGGTTGTAAAGCCTCCAAAGTTTTTTTGCCTTCATGCATTCTATACATTAAGGTGGAAAACCACCTGTGCTGCAGCCTCCTCTTTTTTTTTCTTACCTAAGCCCGATCTGATCCATCGATGTGGACAAGTACAGCGGCTCAAGCTGCTCTCTCTCTCCTCATTGGACAGATTGATAGCAGCAGAAGCCATTGGCTCCTGCTGCTGTCAATGAAATCATGTGAAGCAGGGGGAGGGGCCGAGTCCTTCTGTCTGTGTCAATGGATGCAGCAGTGGGACTGCACAGGTGCCCCCAGGGAAAGCAGCTTTCTATGCCTAGAAACTACTTCAGGAAAAGTTTCACATCATACTTGTGGTTCAGGCCTGTAGGAAATCTGCTATGAAGGTTGAAAATCCACCAGACGTCTCTTTCCAAGAGTTTCCGGTGGGTGTCACCTCCCTGTCCCCAGCCTGTAATGGGGCAATAAAGGAGCAGCAACAGACTGATGAGCTCTTCTCTCTGCTGTCTCCTCCTATCAGCAGGATCTTTATAAGCCATTGTAAATGCAACACACCTAATTATCCAGTCAGAGTTCTAATGTACAAGGGATTAAAGGAAGTTGTTACCAATCCAAAATTACACTATATGCATTTAGCAATGGTTCCATTTTTAATATACACATACCTGCATTGATTTATGTTATTTTATATAGATGCAGCCTCTTTGTAAAACCTCCTGGATTACTATAGGTTAAGTCCAACGAGGTACATGCTACCTTGTGTACTTATTTTACGTTACAGTTTACATTTTTGCTGAGTGCCAGGAGTACAGCTATCACTATACTTTCGGAGCTCCAATGCGCAAACTCCTGGTCTCTGCTGCAGCAGCTTCAGAGTTGCATGTAGCTTTGTATTATGTGAACTAATTCACAAAATACAATGGCTCCTGTGAATGGACAGCAGAGGGAGGGGAGGGGTGGGCAGAGATGCTGTGTATGAGAAGACGGCATTCCTCCTGTTAGCGTGTTGGGAGTATAATGATAGCTGTACTCCCGGTACTTGGTAAAACTGTCAATTGTAAATAACAGAGAGGCCCAGGAGGTGACAAACACCTTGTTGGACCTAACCCATAGTAAACCAGCATATTTTACAAAGTGACTGAATTACTGGATTTTGGCTGTAACAAGAATTGAGGCCTCCTGTGTAATGGAATTTATCCTGGCAGGTGAAAGATAAAAAAAATAAACATTGTCATATTTTCTTTGTAGGGTCACAGTCCAGAGAGCAAAGGCGAGTCTGGTTTGCTGATGGTATCTTACCTAATGGAGAGGCCGCAGACGGAGGGAAAGCAAATGCAGCACCTGCTGGAAACTTGACAGTTGCAGACGATGCCAACAAATCCACCCCAAGCAACTCCCCTTCTTCAGAGGCAGGTTGAAGTTTTGTGGCAGCTGCAAGAGTAGTGTGTCCAGCTAACATACCAGTGATGGGTTGAATGTTCAAAATACAAACTATGCCATACTTGGGTGTGCACATATGGTTTCCACTTCCTATGCCTCCCAGAATTAGTTATTAGATTCTCCAGTTAGTTGGAAATGATAGTCCGTTGTATGTACAGGATGTGTAATTGAAGACTGTAGTTGTCAGTAGAAATCCCAGTGTGACATTAAAGGATAAGTTCACTTTTTAATAATAAAAAAAAATGCAGATTTATTTTTATTTTTTTGCAGGTTTAAATTTTTTTTGGAGCCTGTAAAGCATCGCACCAGCGGGTTACAACAGATCTCTGGTGCCATGCAGGTCTCCTGCAGACCTGTTAGTGTATCTGTGTGCTCGTACATTCCATTCAGGCAAGCAGATACACCGACAGGAAGAATCAATGGACTACGCTGTGGAGCGCTGTGGTAGTTCATTGGGAACTACAAGCCAACATCCACAAAGGACGTTGGGACTTGTAGGTCGTTCATGCACAGAGCTCTGTATGAGTGTATGAATGATGCGGCTGCGTGGGTGGAGCCCCAAACGGCCGCTCTGATTTCAAAAGCAGACAGCTAGTACGGGGAACTTCTCCCCATACTGCTGTCGGGGAGGGGGGGGGGGGGGCAATGGCTGCAGCATTGTGAACATCTTACATGTTCCACCCTAAAAACAAACTTCTCTTTTAAAAGGAAACATAATTATTTTTTTTTCAGTTTGTTTCTTCTTTGAGGAAGATTTCTCAAACTTCACACTTGGTGAAGTAGTCACGGAAATGGGAAATGAAGTGAGGCTCAAACAGGGACTCGGCCACTAATAAAGAAGGATTAAAACCTCTGTAGGCTTTTATTGTTTGCATCCACATTGGGGAAGTTTTTCTCACTTTCTTACCCTGTCACTCTGGTCAACAGGGCAGTGAAGTGGGGACCAAGACAGCAGTAAAATATTGACAGAGGTGCTAACTCATTCCACTCGCTTTAAAAAAGTTTTGTCAGAACTGTATTACTGCTTGGCAGATTCCTCCTAACCATTTACCCTGGTACAGTACAGAAAATGTTGGAAAATCCAAGATTTTTGAATTTTCACAAGAATGAGTAGTGGGGGAAAAATCTTGAAATGAGGAAATCTATGACCCCTAAGAGGAAATATTTTCTTTGAAGTGATCGCCTCTTGTTTCCTGCTTTTTCTTTGGAACAGGCAGGCGAAGGGAGATCTCATTGGGGTCTGAACCATTCCCTAATCTTTCCAAAACTAAAAAAAAATGACCGTACATACAATTTAAGTTTGCTTTCCTTTCATGATTACTTCTCCCACAATTGAATAAAGTCGTTGGTTTATTTTATTTTATTTTATGTGGGATAAATTAATACAATTATCAACATTGTTAATATATTTTTGTTTCTGGCTAAATCACAACTTATTCTTTATTTAATCTTTGTGTTTACATGCAGGCTGAGAATATATCTGGATTCTGTGGCAGTATAACACAAGTGGGCAGTGCAATGAACCTTATCCCAGAGGATGGTCTTCCCCCTATCCTCATCTCCACTGGAGTCAAAGGAGGTATTTTTTTTTTTTCTTGCAGTGTTCAGCTTTATACCCACAAACTTGCACATTATAGCCAAGTAAAAATCACTGTTCACCTGTCTGACTTCAACAAATTTATTCTTGCCATTTATTCCTCCCCTTTCACATTTGTGGTTTAACCTTGCACTACTTTAACCCGTTCCCGTAGCCACCCCCTAGCTCTTTAGGAAAATCGAAATGCCACTGAGGTGGAGGGGGGCCCTCCGATGGTAAAGTGCGTCTGGAACTTTCCAGAACATTTTAGTCAGTGTGCAGTAAACTTTTCCATATGGATGCATATATGGGGCCACTCAATGTTAAGGTGGATGTAAACCCTCACATATACACAGTGAAGTGAACAGCCCCAGATGATACACAAAATTGAAACAAATCCTCGTACATACATTTTACATGTATATCTGCTGTCTTCAGCTTTATATACAGTTAAGAAGGTGCACGTCCTGTTAGAATTTTCTCTTCCTGATTTCACCTGTGGGTGTGGATTCTTGTCATACACTGCGAGACAGCTGATTGGAGAAAAGGCACACACCCCATCTCCACTTAGGCAGAAGAAGGAAAAAACAATGCAGAGCTGAGCTGTGACTAGACCAGCTCTCTGCTAATCTATTTATAGCACCCACCCTGACACAAATTTCAGCCTGATTTTATCACAGTTAGAGAACTTGCTAATAACAGAGGAACAGAGCAGGAGAAAGCCAGGGGACTTAATGTTTGAAGAGAGATAAGAAAACACCACAGATGTGTGCCCAGCTCAAATTTCATGAATGGGGTTTACATCCACTTTAATGCTCACTCCCAACCCAAAATGATGCCTACGTTTGTGGTGGATGTGAACGATTTGGGGATTTTAAGGCATTACATTTTACATCTGCTTGATGAACATAATCTTCTGAGTATTTGAAGTTCAAGTCCAAAGTACTTGATCTCCTCCATATGCAAAATATTTCAATCCTTCAGAGTTGCAAAAATAGTATACTAAAAAGTTTTGAGAGAATTGAACATAGGCCCCCAAAGATGAATGGCCCACCTAACACATATAATACTTGAAAAACCTACAACTCTGTGTCTTCCTAAGCAACTTCTCACCTTGTAGTTTCTTAGTCTTGAAATGGTCACTGTAATTCCGTCTTACCCTCAGGCTTTGCGGGTTATCCGTGGATTGTTTTGTTTTTACCATACTAAGGGAATTCTTCATATAATGCTACATCATGTAGAGCCATTCTTGGGATCTTTGCTGATCTATAAATACTTTCACTTTGGAAACCCTGGGTACATTCTTCTCTTCTGCATAAATACCTGATCCGTGAACATTGTAGATACTCGCAGTGCAGGAAAGTGCAGCATATAAGGCTCTATTCCTGTAATGCTTGTATGACAATAAATGATGGTTCACTCGCTTCTGGCATTGCCTCTACACTGTGTGTTTAACATCTTGTTTTTATAAGCACTTGTCACATGCATAGGTGTTCGTAATATGCAGAACCAGTTTACTAATGTTTATTAGTTGTACTGTAATGTTTTTCATGGAGATACTGAGAATAGTTTGACAGCTCTGCTTGTTTGATGTGCTGCATATAATTTTTTTACTTTACCAAAGAATTGGTTTGAGGTGAAATAATGTGTTTCTGCTAGTTTTAGTAACACTCTTTAATTCCATTGTTTCATTTTACCCTGTCACGGTGTTGTTTGGTTCTTAAAGTGTTACTAAAACCAGGACCCTGCATTCACTTTATCTGGTTTCCCACAGTATACAGAACATGGAAATGCAATTGTTTTAGGAAATATAAACTGCTAAATATTTTTTTCATTAGAGCTATCATGTGACTTCTATCAGTGTCTGGTTAAACCTTGTAGGAGGAGATTTCATTATCCTCTAACTGTCCTATAAGGCTGCAGGACCCCTGACTCTGTCTGGACAGCGCTGATTGGCCCGGTGCTGATCACGTGCACTCTCTAGCAGTACACCAAACTGAGCATGTACAGTCTGTCCCCCTAGCCTCTATTCTATTAGCAGATAGATTGGGGATTGTGGAAGAAGAGGAGCATCAGAGAGGACAGGACCTTTTTATACAATGCAGAGGATTGACCCATTAGGTTCCATGCTGAATATAAAAATAAAATAAATGGCAAAATGTATACAAAACACTCTACTTTGCCCTGAATTGTATTTGAAAACAGTTTATACTAAGCTCAATACTAATGAATTCCTACATGTTTTTCTCCCAGATTATGCAGTTGAAGAGCGTCCATCCCAGATGTCAGTCATGCAGCAGCTGGAGGATGGTGGTCCGGATCCTTTGGTCTTTGTCTTAAATGCAAATCTTTTAGCAATGGTGAAGATTGTGAATTGTACGTGTTTTGTTGTTCAGTCTGTGGAATTTATAAGGCATGTGTTTGCACTACACTGCCATGTTTTACACCCCTAAAGTTGTTTTAATAACATATTTTTTTTTTATTACTGTTGCACATTAACTTTGTCACTTTCATACTCGCCTTGTTATGAGTCATTTTCCATTTGTCACAACTACTTGAGAGTTTGGAGAATGGAGCATGTGGAATTGTTCAGGAAACGTGGCATTTGTTAAAGTGTATGTAAACCCTGAAGCTGGCAGGGTTTTGACAAACTTTAGATTCATGTGTTTGACAGAAGCTGACCCTTAGATTGACTTCTGTCGAACAAGAATGTTGAAAACGTTTGTGAGGCTCGGTTCACACTAGATGTGGTGCGAATTCACTGCATATTCACACCGCATACAAATCGCAAACCTGTTCATGTGAACTGATTGCGGAGTGTATGTTAACGACAGCCTGCAATCAGTTTGCAAAATGCAGTGCGATTTGCAGAATCTAATTGCATGGGTGTGTACATCCATGCGATCTGATTCTGGTACAGACCAAAAAAAAGGGTCCTGCATGAGTTTGCTCCGAATGTGATGCGAATTCAGCCATACAGTTTGTATGGCTAAAATTGGCATCACACAGACCATGCATGTGATGTGCACAGCAATGTGGTGCGAATGACATGCAATGTCTGGCATCACACCAGTGTGAATTGGCTCTCAATCAGTATTTCCTGCCAGAATACAATGTTTGGGGTGGGTATTCCTCTGTTGAGTGGCTTAAGGAATCTGTTTTATTTGTTTAGCCTGCAGTCTGAACAAAAAAAACAAATCGTCTATGGCCAGCTACACAGTAAATTTTGACTGTTAAATATTCCACTGTAAGCATTTTGTTATGTATCTGTTTCATAAGCGCCAAAAAAAAAATTTTGTTAGACATTCAGAGATGTCCTGTGCCTGTGCACATTTCCTGTGTTATCTCAAAGAGCTGCCCTAGTTCTTATCTTGGACTACAAAATGTATAACCTTTATGTTAAACAGAGACAGCTGGGCAGGGCTGACGATACTCAGTCCACAAAAATGTGTATTTTCGGCATATAACAGAGCTTAAAGTGGTTCTAAAGCCTGAAGGATTTTTACCTTAATACATTCTATGCATTAAGGTAAAAATAACTTTTGTACTGCCGGAGCCCCTCAGCCCCCACTTATTCTTACCTGAGCCCGATCCGATCCAGTGATGTGGATGTGAGCAGCGGTTCTTGCCACTGACTCCCTCTTTGGCCAGATTTATAGAAGCGGCAGCCATTGGCTCCTGCTTCTGTCATTTTAATGGCGTGATGGGGGGGGGGCGGGGCTAATAAGTCCAGTCTGTGTCGGCTCGGGAGAGAGCCTCCATGGGTGAAGAGAAGGGGCCTGGAGCACCGGCGAGGGACCCCAGAAAAAGAGGATCGGGGCTGCTTTTTGCAAAATAATTGCACAGATCAGGTAAGTATGACATGTTTGTTATTTTGGTTTAAAATAACTTCTGGAGCTAAATGTATTTCTAGCAGATCTAGAGGTATTTTTCTGTACTTATAGGGTCTTTAAATGATAAAACACATGGAAAGGTGCATCTATTGGAGAGATGTACTGCATTTTTTTGTTTAGTTCTATTTTGCCTTGACATATGCTTTAATACTGATCCGAAATTGACAGTTATAGAAAATTGTTACTGTTCACAGATGGTTACTTGCAGTACATTTAAATACACACACATTGTTTTGTGTTATTTTGTTAAAATAGGACATTTCTGGTGTAATGTGAAGATTTTGATGCAAGGTAGTCCATTTAGGCTCCTTTCACACTTGTACAATTCCAAAATCACGCAATTTCTTGCAACATTAGGGTGCAACTTTGATGAGACTTTTACACTCAAGTTGCATAAAAATCACATCAAAGTAGTGCAGGAACCTTTTCAAAGTTACTGCAACTTCAAGTTGTCTAGATTTGAACGGGTTCCATTAATATCAATGGGCTGTGACTTGTCATACAACTTTGTGTCCAAAGTGCACGGTAGCCAATCAGCTTCTAACTTCGGCTTGTTCATTTAAGCTTTGACGAAAAACTTGGACGCTGATTAGTTTCTATGCAGAGCTGCACTCTCCAGTTTTTAGTAAGGCTCAATTGACTCAGGGGATTTGAATTGTGGGTTGAAACGCCAAGATTCTGCCAGAGATTCCACGATCATGGCAAAGCATGGGGCGTGTTTGTGATGCCATTATTTTTTACTGGCACCCCAAACGCTGTGCGATTCTGTCATGTGAAAAATAACGCGATGTATGTTGCCCGACAAATCGCACGTCGCATCGACGCGATTTGCGCGATTTGGTTTGCACGATTTGAAGCACGGCAATCATGGCAGAATCGCACCACGTTTGAGGTGCCATTAGGAAATAATGGCATTGCAAACAAGTCCCGCGTTTTGCATCTATTCTGTCCTTGATTCAAATTGCCTATGTGTGAACGGAACCTTAATCAACCCCAAGTAGTTTTATAGCAGCTACGCGTCACTTTTGTTAAAGTTGCATACAAAACAGTAAAAAAAAACACACACACAGTAGCATGGTCTTTGTAGTACCTTTAAATTCCCTTTAGTGACTCATTCTGTGCACTGTGCTTTCAGGGCCATATATAACATAAAACAGTGAAAGCTTTTTCCCCTAGGCGCACTTTTTACTAACATGCATTGTTGGCAAAATGAACCAGAAAATGTACTGCTTGTGCCTAAAAACTGATAGACCCGATACAGGGAATTCAATTATATCACCGTGCATGAGCTATAGCTCTAGTCTAAGCCCCTCTTGTGCTGTTATGTTATAAAAAGGAGGCTATTTACTTAATATATTTCCGTATATTAGGTTTACATTTGAGCCTGAATAGGCAGGATGGTCATTACTCGTAAAAAAAAAAAAAAAAAATCGCTGCAAGTTACTAAAATGTAAAGGAATAGAAGGGGTTGGGGATGAATGTTAAAGATTTTGTAAAGGTTTAGTTTAAATTTTAGGTTTAGGTTCAAAGAGTGCTGGGATTAGCTTAACTGTTAAAAATTCTGAGGTACGTGGCCTGCTGGTGCATGCAAGAGGATGTAGATTTTGCGTATTCTGCTGACCATCCAGCAAATCATATGCAAAAGCAGTTCTTCCGTACACTTGATTTGGGTGATCTGACCCCCCTACATCCCCATACAGGGGAGGAATAAAGAGGGGAGTGAGATGACGGAGCAAGGGCTGCAGGCAAACCACAGTGAGACAAGGCCAAGAAGGCAGCTTCGTGCCTGCAAAATTTGCCCAGCAGAGCACAGCAGGGTTAGAACACCCATTCGCTAGAGGGCATTCTAATCGGCTCACCTTACTCAATGGGAAGAGGGAACCTCTAAAGCAATATTCAGCACTGGATCAGTGAGTACCTCTACTACACCTCACTCTACTGAATTCGCACTGCTAGATGGGGGTGACAAAGACCCCAAATGTGCACTGCTAGATAGCAAATACAAACATTTTTTCACTCTGCTTAAGCCCCCCTCAACCTAAGCTGCTGTAAAAAAAATATCTGAATGATATTTATAAACATTATATACAACTTACAGTACTACTAAAAAATATAATGTATAAAAAAAACAATAGTTCATACCATAATACCTACAACCAAAAGGACTGCATTAAATGAGTAAATCAAAGCGAAAAATAATCATAATTCATAACAATAATGATGTGCATCAAATCAATACATCATTAGTTCATCCAATAAAAAATATACCGTAGTGAAAAGGGGTAATATATTGTGCAAAATCAATCCAGTATAGAATAAAATAATCATAAGTCTGTTAAACCATGCAGTGTGTAAACAAACATCTTCCACAAGGTGAGAAATGTAATAGCATGTCATCTGTAGTCAAGTGTCTGTGTTTCACACCCTTCAGGTTACACACCAGTGATATAACTCACTTTTATTACAAAATGGTCAAAGAGCGGAGCATGACATTCCTTAAAAATCCCTTGGTTCCTGCGATCTTATAACACTCATAAAAAGGTCCCATTCCAAAAAAAGGAAAAAGAGCTCATAGCAAAAACAACTTCTTTTATTAAAGGTCAAATTAAAAACAATCCAGAGGTACTCGAGTTGCTTAGCTCAGCACTAAGGAACTGGTAGCTAAGAGATAAAGCACCACACCAATCTGCTTCCTACTGTGCGAACGGCCTCTTGTCAGTGTGCTGACATTGCATTCCTCGAGGCCAGTCCAATTTGTTTACATGCTCCTGATGATGTCTGTATAGACGAAACGTGTTGGGTGGTGCCTGAGTAGTGCAATATCAGCACACTGAGAAGAGGTCACTCGCAGAGCAGGAAGTGCATTGGCTTGGTGCCCGATTTATGTCTTGACGAGCTGTTCCTTAGTGCTGTACTGAACATACTGTGAGTGCCCCTGGATTGTTTTTAATATGACCTTTTTTTATTAAAGAAGAATTTTTACGCTATGAGCCTTTTTCCTTTTGCATTATTTTGAATGGGACCTTCTTTTCATGAGTGCTATGAAGATCGTAGGAACCAAGGGATTTTTGAGCAATGTTATCCTGCGCTGTTTGACCATTTTTGTAACAAGTGGTCAACCAATTCTAGTAAGTGAGTTATACCACTGGTGTGCATCCTGAAGGTTGTGAAAACAGACACTACATTGAAGACTTGCTATCACATTCCCACTTTATGGAACATGTTTGTTTACACACTGCATGGGTTAATAGATTTAGGATTATTTTATTATTTACTGGTTTTATTTTGCATAATCTATTTCTTTTTCATATATTATTATTTTTTCTATATTGTTTGTTTGATGAACTAATGATGTATTGATTTGATGCACCTTTTTGATCTGCATATCATTTTATTATGAATTTTTTTTATCATTGATTTAATGCACTCAATTGGTTGCAGTTATTATTGTATGAACTATTAGTTTTTAATTTATTTTATTTTTGTGTAGCACTGTAAGTTGTATATAATGTTTTCTAAATCCATGCTACTAGATGTTTTGTAAAGCAGTTTAGCTATGCAATACTTGACTATTTAGCTTTACTACACAGGTACAAGGCATTAGGAAAGGCATATTGTTTCTTCTCCATGACCCTTTAAAGGTCATAAAGCTGACCTCTGTGCTGGAAAGCAGGGTCAGCAACACCGATATTATCCTTCCCATGAAACTGGCCCTCTGCAAAACAAAAGCCAATTCCTTAAAATCTGAAGTTTTATAGAAGGGGTTTAGACGTAATAACAGAATGCTGGGTACTCAGGAATGTGCACAGGGTAATAATTACACAGTGTTCATTGAAAACTCGGTAATTAAAGACATATTGTCTTGTAGGTCCAGAATCATGCTGTTACAGGATTTTTCTCAAAAACTGCAAAAATGGAGTCAGATTTCAGAATGTTAAAAATTGCCACTGAAAACTTAGCCTGTAATACTCTGTTTTATGGAGAAAAAAAACCTAAGACTCCTTTCACACTGGCGTGGGGCAGGCGTTAGCCGTAAAGTGCCGCTAGTTTTAGCGGGGCTGTGCCACTAGTTTTAGCGGGGCTTTACCGCAGTTATGGCAACGCTTTTTGGCCGCTAGCGGGGTGCTTTTAATCCCTGCTAGCAGCCGAGGAAAGGGTTAATAGTGCCCGTTTTGCGGCGCTTCGGCAGTGCTGCCCATTCATTTCAATGGGCAGAGGCGGTGGAGGAGCAGTGTATACATCGCTCCCCCACCTCCCCAAAGATGCTGCTTGCAGGACTTTTTCTTTCCTGTCCTGCAAGCGCACTGCCCCAGTATGAAAGCACTCAGACTTTCACACTGGGGTGGCTAGAGAGGCGCTTTACAGGAGCTAAAACGCCTGAAAAGTACGCCAGAGTGAAAGTGGTCTAACTAATGGAAACAGAACTTCTACGATACCACATGAAATATAATAAAATATGAAATGTGTGGAAGTCACAACATGCAACCCATCACCCAATTGTAGTAGGAATGATGAGGAAATGACTGCATGCTGTATATACAGCAGTCTTATGTAAATGTGATTATTATATGTATCATTCTAGATTTTTAAATAAAAATAATATTTTATTATATTTCATGTGGTTCCGTTAAAGTCTTGTTTCCATTAGTTAGTTTTTTTTCCTGTAAGTCCTCTCTTAGCATGTAGTACCAGACACTTAGGGGTTGAATTACTAAAGGCAAATAATCGACTGTGCACTTTGCAAAGTGTAGTTGCCCCAGAGCTTAGTAAATGGGTATTCTTTGCAAAGTGAAACCTTACATCAATCACTTGCAAGGAAAAAAAAGACAGCATTTTTGCTTGCACGTGATTGGATGATAAAAGTCAGCAGAGCTTCTGCTCATTTATCAATCTCTGGAGCAACTGCACTCGAGTCTTTTTTGCCTTTAGTAAATCAACCCCTTATGCCGAGTACACCCGACCGGATTTTCCGGCAGAAAAGGTCAGATGGAATCATTTCATGGGATATTCCTATCGTTTGTGGGCTTCAGCAGACTTTTTTTTTTTTTTTTTTCAAAAAGTCTGACGGACCTAGAAATGGAACATGTTTTAAATCTTTAGACGGAAACACTTCCTATCGGGAAAACCGTTCGTCTGTATGCTGGTCCGACAGACCAAAAATGATGCAAGGGCAGCTATTGGCTACTGGCTATTGAACTTCCTTTTCTAGTCCCGTCATACGTCATTGCGTTCGAAACGAACGGCCTTTGGTGTGATCGTGTGTAGGTAAGTCCGTTCAGTCGGAAATCCGTCGGAAAGACCGTCAGAGTTTATTCTGACGGTAAGTCTGATTGTGTGTACGTGGCATAAGTGCCTAAACCAAAGAAGGCTCCCTATTGGGATTCCTTTCTCCCACTCATTCAGTATTTGTAGTACTCTGTTATACCCTGTAAAGTTAGACCCCATTCACCCCTGAGCGTTTTGTAGCCCTACGCCTGAAGCTACAAAACGCTGGAGGGGAAAAAATACATTATTCTCAATGGAGATGGTTCACATCTCCACTCCAAGTCGCCTGAAGCCCTACGCCTGAAGCTCAAACAAGTTCCGGACCCTTTTTTGTCGCGCGAATCGGGCTGATTTGGGCGTTTTCATTCCCATAGAAACTAATGGAAACGCTCAATTCGAGCGTTTAGCGCGACAACGAGCGTTTCTATGGGCGTTTTGACGCTGTATCTGCTCAATGCTTAACATTGGTGACCTTTTGCCCAGCACAAATTCGCGACAAAACACGGCAAAAAACTCTGCGAATCGCGGTAAAAACCGCCGCAAATCGCGGTAAAAAACGCCACAAAAAACGCTTGAAAAAGCTACGCTCAGGTGTGAATGCAGCTTAAATGTTGATTACCGTTTTTCCTGTTCTGATGTACCTGCTAAATGACCTGACCTACCTACATAGCAGGAGACAAGATCCCCATTTCCACTAATCGGGAATCCTGGTGAATCTCATCATTGTTACTATTTTCTTCTATTTGCATAGTTGTTTAGGACAACAAGTTCCCGATTTCCACCAGACAAGCTCATTAGATGGCAAATAATCTCCTAATCCTGTGTTTGTTTTGACCGATCCATTGAATTTACACACGTGGTATACCAATGGGCGTGTAGTTTACTGTAAAATGTTTGTTGAGCTGTTGAGGATTGGTGTTCCAATGCAGCTCTACACACTGTCCTTACAGATTAGTGGTTAAAGGAGAAGCATGGCCAAAGCTTGTACAGTAAAGCTCGCTGTGGGTTGACATCACTCAGCCAGTACAGGCTGGGGAAAGATCCTGACTTTACAGTCGAGATCCACCCAGATGCCTGGACCGGCTGAGCCAGCCGATCCCTCCCTTCCCTAATCCAGCACTCCAGTGAATATTAGAGGGGTAGAGCAGAGAGCTGGTGACTGTCAGTCACCGGTCTCTACTAAGAGCGGAGGGGGTAACTGAGCGATCAGCAGTGTTTGATCACTCAGCTCTCCCCCTACCTAGGTGACTATAAGGTTTTTTTTTTTTTGTTAATCCATACTTCTTTTTAAAATGCGAAGTAGACATGTATTAAAATGTGAAGTTTTCATTGGCTATAACTCATGTAGCTGCTATTAGTTAGTTTTTTCTTAAAAAAAAAAAAAAAAAAAACACTAATGACATGGGGTAACTGCTTGGTGCAGATGCTTGTTATAACACTAGGTATGCAGCGTATACTTCACCACAGTAAATATCACATGTTTGTCTACAGAGAGATGCACGGGTTTCAATAGGTGCTCAGTGTTTTTTCTTTCTGCAGATGTGAACAGGAAGTGCTGGTGTTTCACCACGAAAGGCATGCATGCGGTTGGCCAGGCAGAGATAGTCATCCTGCTCCAGTGTTTGCCTGATGAAAAATGCTTGCCTAGAGACATTTTCAGCCACTTTGTGGAGCTCTACAAAGAAGCTTTGGCAGGTAAGAAGGGGATATATGTGACTAGGTTTACCAGGCACTGGTCTCTCAGATTCCTGAAAATCAGATCACGCAATGTACGGTGCTCTGTATTTTAATATAATTTAATAAAAAGCACACCTTTTAAATGTTTGCTATACTGGACTTTGTTAGACTAAAGTGGTATTAAACCCAAAAGCAAACATTTATTATAATTCAGCTAATTCTTAGATGTGATGGCTGCATTAGTTTCATTTTTAGGTATTCTTTCTTTTATTTTTATCTGGTGAGCCATCCAGCAAGTCTGTTGTTTTTTTAAAAGGAAAAGCTCTCCCGCAGAATGTTTCAGTTTACGCGGATGAGACAAACCACTTAACACTGGCAGGGCACTTACAATGATCTGCTTTTATTTATTCGTGCAAAACCTTTATCCCAAAAGGAAAATAACTGTTTGCTGTAACTGATTATAACGTGTGAGCTGGAGTTTGGCTTCAATTTGTTAGTGGTTCTAAATCTGCTAATACATTTAACACTCCCCTCCCCCACCCCCCTTCCCAGACAGACAATGCTGCAGCCCGCTGTGCCTCCTGTTCTCATTCATCCAGAGTTGTGTCTCACTAATACAGGAGGTTTGTTACCTGGTCAGATCACCGGGTGAAAACCGAGGGGGAAAAAGCCAAAGAAAAGAAAACTGATGCAGCCACCACATCTAGTGATTGGTAAGCTGCAGTATAATACATTTTTGGTTTTGGGTTTAATACCGCCTAACTTGTAGGGTAATTACGGTTAATCATAACAATAAAGAGCATGAGAACTCATACCAGAAGGGTCTGATATCGTCCTGAGGGGGAACCCTCACGGCAATTTTTTCCCCATTTTGGCGGGGGTTCTCCTTCAAGATACTCAGCACACAAGTCGCACCAGAAGTCAGATCATCATGATCTGACTTCTGGTGTGACTTCTATTCAAATCAATAGGCTCCCATAGGGAACCATTGATTTTGAATAGAGGCAGAGAAACATCTGACGAGGCTTAACACTCTATATACAGCATTAAACCACGTTTAACAGCTTTTACTGACGTTTTTACAGCTCTACGCTGGAGCCTCAGAACACGCTGGTCCTGTTTTTTTTTTTTTTGTTTTTTTTTGGAGCTTAAAAATGCCTATGCCACTTGCATTTCAAAAAACGTCTGTGTGGGCATGAGGCCATAGACTAACATGGAGAGGCATTTTTAAGCCGTAAAAAAAAAAGCTCTTAAACGGCTGTAAAAACTATGTTTTTTTTTTTTTAACTGTTAAATAAATGGGTTTAGTTCCACTTTAACTGAAAATAAGGAGGAATGTCCTCTGTCTGAGAGCAACTGTTTGTGTCCAGCAGTCAACACAACTAGTGTGACAATTGTTGGTTTGGAGCACAATATTTGTGACTGTGCAAGGGCCATCAGACTGCTTGATAGACTGCTGCTCTGACACACAGGCAGTTTTTCACATTTGTACTCTGCTGTTGGGAAACTGACTTTTCTGGTCGTTGCTGGAGCGCAATGACCTAAATATTGTAAGTCATTTTCTATCCCCATACACGGTTTTCGTTTTTTCTGAAGCTGAAATTGGACTTTAAAGGCTGCTAAGTAATTTACTCTGTGGCTTTACAACACTGAGTTCAGTGCCGGCACAGTACCTGCGGAGAGTTTGTATGTTTCCCCATGTTTACACCAGGTGATTCAGGTTTCATCCACAGTCAAAAGTTTACAGATGTGTGTGTTTGCATTCTGGTGGACGTTACATTGTACGCTCCAAGTAATTCCCCTAATTCACACTAGACAAATATTCCTTGCCACTACAGTCATTGATCGGCCTTCTAAAACTTGCACCTTGTTTTTACCACCCACCAGTACTTTCACTCTTTTAAATTTGTCTCTTTTATAATAGGTAACATGGTGGGGAGCTTGGGACACTCTTTTGTGAGCCAGAGTTTCCTGGGCAGCAAGGAACATGGAGGATTCCTGTATGTGATACCCACGTATCAGTCTTTGCAAGATTTGGTTCTCCCTGCTCAGCCCTACCTTTTTGGAATCCTCATCCAGAAGTGGGAGACGCCATGGGCCAAGGTTTTTCCCATGCGTCTTATGCTGCGCTTGGGAGCTGAGTATAGATGTGAGTACCTAAATATATTGTGTAAAGACTCATCATGTAGCTTTCTGGTAGGCCTGTAAAATCTTCTGGATCAACCTTTTATTGCAGTTCATCACCTTTTAAACCGCATCTGGTCAAAATGTAAACTGATATATTCATTTCCACATTGTATTTAAGTTATTTGTAGCCTACTCCTATTAATCTGAACAATGTTGGTGTTTGTTAACTTTGCGAAGCTCCCCACACATTTATTTCCTTGAGTTGTGCTACACATATCCATAATGCTCTGTAAGTAGGCACTGCTGTGTCACACATTTGACAGATCCTGCCTTCTAAACTACAGAGCTGCTGAGAGGAGGAGATTCTGGAGACAAAGTCAGCACAGGAATCACTGCTTGTAGGCAGCAAGGTAACATTGGTTATGTCGTCCTTTAAAATGGAACTTAAACAGCAGATGAGAATCTGCAAAGCATGCAGGCAATCCAGGAATTGGCGAAAAGAGATAGTCAGCAGACAGGCAGCACTCACAACATGAAAGGAAATTTTTCAAGTAAGCGTCTATTGGAAAGTCATTAATAATGATTATTTATATTGCTATTACAATGTTAATGTTGTAAAATGAAAGGCTGTGCTGTGATCATTGAACCCCTTTGAGGCCATTTACATGTCCTATAAGGTCCTGCAGCAAGAATCGGCTGAGTCGCCTGTCCTTAGCTGCATGTAATTGCTGGATATGTGGATACATGCAGACAGCCACAGCGCCTATTAGCCTGTCATTGCTTTGTACATGCTTCTGTGTCGCAGCTGTCTGTAACCACCTATGATTGAAGCCGCAAGAATCCGCTGATGCCTACTGCAGGAATCTGCTTTCCCGACGTTATGTAATGTTTAAATGTGGCCTGGATAGATGGATACAATTACAGTTCTGTAGCACAATGTTTGCATGTAGTTATAATGGTACTTGTGTTATATTTATTATTGGTTTTGGATTATATGGGGTCTCCTACATTTCCATGCATTTTGAAAACATACGCAAATTTTACCCCTTATCAATTTTAAAAATAAGCTATTGGCTTTTTATTTATTTATTTATTTATTTTTTTAAATACAGTGCCTTGCAAAAGTATTTACCCCCCTTGGCTTTTTACCTATTTTGTTACATTACAGCCTTTAGTTCAATGTTTTTTTTAATCTGCATTACATGTGATGGATCAGAACACAATAGTCTAAGTTGGTGAAGTAAAATTAGAAAAATATGTACATAAAACACTTTTTCAGAAATAAGAAACTGATAATTGGCATGTGTGTCTGTATTCACCCCCTTTGTTATGAAGCCCATAAAAAGATCTGGTGCAACCAATTATTTTCAGAAGTCACATAATTAGTGAAATGATGTCCACCTGTGTGCAATCTAAGTTTCACATGATCTGTCATTACATATACACACCTTTTTTGAAAGGCCCCAGAGGCTGCAACACCTAAGCAAGAGGCACCGCTAACCAAACACTGCCATGAAGACCAACAAACTCTCCAAACAAGTAAGGGACAATGTCGTTTAGAAGTACAAGTCAGGGTTAGGTTATAAAAGAATATCCAAATCTTTGCAGATCTTTAGGAGCACCATCAAATCTATCATAACCAAATGGAAAGAACATGGCACAACAGCAAACTGCCACACAACAAAACTCGCAGACCGGGCAAGAGGGCATTAATCAGAGAGGCAGCACAGAGACTTTTTGGGCATCAAAGAAAACGCTATGTCTGACGCAAACCTAATCGAACACCATCCCCACAGTGAAACATGCTGTGGAGATGTTTATCAGCAGTCGGGACTGGGAAACTGGTCAGAGTTAAGGGAAAGATGGTGCTAAATACAGGGATATTCTTGAGCAAAACCTGTACCACCCTGTGTGTGGTTTGAGGCTAGGACGGAGGTTCACCTTCCAGCAGGACAATGACCCAAAACACACTGCTAAAAAAAACACTTGAGTGGTTTAACAGGAAACATATAAATATGTTGGAATGGCCTAGTCAAAGCCCAGAACTCAATCCAATCAATCCTGTGGTCAGACTTAAAGATTGCTGTTCATAAGTGCAAACCATCCAACTTGAAGGAGCTGGAGCAGTTTTGCAAGGAGGAATGGGTAGAGATCCCAGTGGCAAGATGTGGCAAGCTCATAGAGACTTATCCAAAGCGACTTGTAGCTGTGATAGCTGCAAAAGGTGGCTCTACAAGGTATTGACTTTAGGGGGTGAATAGTTATGCACATTGACCTTTTCTGTTATTTTGTCCTATTTGTTGTTTGCTTGACAATAAAAAAAAAAAAAAAAAAAATCTTCAAAGATGTGGGCATGTTCTGTAAACGAAATGATGCAAATCCTTAACAATCCATGCTAATTCCAGGTTGTGCGGCAACAAAACATGCCAAGGGGGGGAATACTTTTGCAAGGCACTGTATGTTAACATAACCTGCTTATTGTAGTAAGTAAATGCTTTCTGTATGGTCACTTTTTTTTGTTTCGGAACTCCCTAAAATGCTGTGTAAGATTGGAAGTAGTCATTTCTCAGTAGATGTAGGTGATTAAGCGCAGAGCTTTAAAAGAGTAATTAATGTTGTTCTGAGCGAAAGTCAGCAACCTAAACTGTATTGATCAAAGTCTGGTATGTTTTTTTTTTTTTTTTTTTGGGGGGTTTTTTAATTTATTTTTACTTTGTTACAGGTAAAAGTCTGGAACATTTAGGCACTTTATTGTAGTTATGATCAGTAAGAAACTGTAGGAACAGGCTTTCACCTTTTTAAACTTTGCTGGCTGTTTTCCATCTCAGTGTTTAAGTTGCTAGTGTTTCAAAGCAGCCATCAGTGAATGATTAAGCCACGTTTACACAGGCATACTACAGTGTACACTCGCACAAGGGTTGTTTTTGCCCATATGGGGGTGCACAGGTGTTGCATGCATCCCCATGTAGGCAATCCCATTCATATTAGTTGAGACACTGGGGCTGCACAAACACTGCTGCTCCCAGTTTGACAGCCATAACTAATTCTTTAAAGTCATTGATTTGTATGTGTTTTTTTTGTTGTTTTTTTTTCTCCTCTTTCCCTCAGGTGTTTTTTTTTTTTGTTTTGTTTTGTTTTTACATTCTGCTTAAAAATTTGTAAATCAGTACTGCTTGGACCTTGAAGATGGGGACATACCCCGAAAGCTTGTCCTGAAAAATTGTATGTTAGTGCAAATAAAAAAAGTATCACGGACAGTACTCCATTTTCACAGCCATAACTAAAACTGGAGCGTGCAAAATCTGGCGCAGCTCTGCATAGAAACCAATCTACTTCCAGGATTTTTTTTTTTTTGTCAATACTTAATTGAACAAACTGAAGTTAGAAGCTGATTGGCTACCATGCACAGCTGGGCCAGATTTTGCACACTCCAGTTTTAGTAAATAAACCCCACTGTCAGTTTTGAGAGCCGTGCACCCACATGGTTGTCAGCTTGGGATCAGCAGCTCTGGAGCCACTGCGTCCCATTTGACATGAATGGGACTGCCTACATGGGAATGCACAGAGCAGCTGTGTGAACGAGGCTTAGGCACTCTTATATTGCTTAGTATAATTAGAATCATTACCAGACAGGGTGTGTCCTTATAGATTGTCTTCTGTTTCCACTTAGTGTATCCATGTCCGCTGTTCAGTGTCAGATTCAGAAAGCCTTTGTTTGGAGAGACCGGCCACACAATCATCAATGTCCTGGCTGTGAGTGTCCACACACTAGTCTGTCTTCAGCCTGAAGTAATATGACATCCACCTCTGTTTTTCTTTTCTCCAACACTTTTTGCTCTCACCTAATTTCCTTTTACTGGTACACTGACCCTGCATACAGAGGGATTGTTGCATGTCATTTGTGATTCCAACACTAGCAGTTTCTGGATTGGCAGTATACAGGATATAAATGGGTACAGCAGAGAAAACTGGGAGACGTGCTTTGCATTAAGACTCATCTCCATGATTTTACGCTAAAACCTGTCTGTTGGAAGCTGTCATTGTCTGACTTACAAGCTGCATATTAATTCCTCAGCTCACTTGGTAGACCGTTCACTGCCTTGAAATGAACATGCAATTTTGTGAGTCGGACAAGGGCTGCCCTAATCACAAATGTATTTAGTGTGATATGATTTATTTTAGTTTGCTGCGTGCCCCCAATTTTCGTGAGATGCAAGCCTTACTTTAGGTCTTTATTGTGTTTGAGGCTGTTATAGTCTCTTCCCCATAATTGTTGCATGTAGTGTATATTTAATAAGTAATGGTGCCAACCAAGGTTTGTGCTAACATTTAGAAAAAGCTGCCTCTTTTACAGGTGAACTAATCACCCATTGACATGTGAAATAAAGTAAATAAAAAGGACGGCGCTAATTCATCATGTCAAGAGAAAGGAAGAAGTCCACATAACCTCATAGGAAGTGTTCAATATCATGAAATAAGTGATATTGGAAGTCTGTGCTTCACCATCACTCGTGTGAGAAGGAAAAACTCACCAAACGGCAATTTTCTAGATCAACAATTGCATAGATATCACATAAATTAAAGGGTGAGCAACATCAGAGAGGGATGGTCCGTGGCTTGTTTTGAGCATCTTATGCAGACAGAGTTAAATAACATTACACAATATAGGCTGTGCAGGTTTGCCAATAGTATAGCCCAAAAATTGCACTTACATTCGTTGGTGCTATAGGTTAGCACTGGCATGTACAGCTCAGTAGTAGGGAAAAAACACGCAGTTTCCCTGACTCTCTGCGTGCGTTCCACCACTCAAGGGACAGGAACTAGGAGTACCAGAAGTGACATCATTGCGAAAGAACGTGCAGCCTCAATGCATTTCGTGGTCTCATGTCTTCAGGAAGCTTGCTCTCCACCATTTTATTGTAGCCTTACATATCTGGAAGGGACAAGGCAGAAAGCGGTCTCATTGGTTGCACTCATCATGTGTCCCTTTATATTAAAAATCTCCAAAATATGGTTTTAAGCTTTAATTAGTTACATAACAGATGTGTAACAATTAGCGCTGTCCTTTTTATAATTGTTGCATGACTCTCATACCAGCTAGATACTATGAACGTTGATTTATTTTTTAATGTTTGGCTACTTTTACACTGCTCCGTTGTAAAAACGCTGTAAAAAAATAAAAAAAATAAAATTTTAACACAAAAATGCACCGAAACACAACCACGGGTGCGTATTTTGCTTGAACTTGTAGTACTGCTTACTGCTCAAAGCAAAAAAAGAAGATATATATTGTCCCGCTGGTGCTCAGGAATAGGGTCCTGGCATGATATATCACTATCCATTAGTGTGTTGTATGCTTTGAATAATCACCGATCTCCTCTTCGAGTCATATGACTAAGCCCCAGTTGGTGGGGTGAAACATGTCAGAGGATGTGGCTTGTGAAGTAATATAAGGCTGTGGCCATCTCACACATGTTAATAACATAGACTGGACTATGAGAGTGGTTATTTTTCTAAGCACACTACGCAGATGCATTTTTTGTGTGCTTTTACAGAATTTTCCATGCATTTCAGTATGGGAGGTACGTTTTTTGGTGCGTTCATTTTTTTCCACACCAAAAATGCAGCAAGCAGCACTTTGAAAAATGCAATGGACCTGCACCTGACCAGTGTGAAGAGTTCCATGGGATTTAACGGTCATGCGTTTTTCTTCCACTTTTTTTTTTTTTTAACGCAAAAATGGAAGAAAAACTGATCAGTGTGAAAGCAGCCTAAAATAATCCTTTCTGTCTTTTTACTGTTTTTCATTTCTTTTTCCTTCAGTCTTTTGTTCTACAATGTCTCTCATATTCCACATTCATCCAACACTTTTTTCCACTTGCAAAGAAAAGAAACCTGTTGCATAGGTATTGATGAACATCCCCAGCACTCCTTGGCGCTGGGTGCTTGCTCCTATAAGGCTCATCTACGCCTCTTAATAGCAACAAAGAAAAAAAGCAATGCATAGATGTTTACCACATTGACTTCTGCTGTTCTGGTGTCTGTTTGGAGTGTGTGTGTTCTTCCTATATTTCTTCAGGTTTTTGCTTAGATGCTTTTAGTTTTTCAACCAGTCCAAAACATAATACTAAGTTGGCATAAAAGCTTTGGTGGTCTGCTTAGCATCAGCACCAGGTAGAATTATAAAATATACGGCCAAAAAAATCCAGATTGTTGCCTCCTTTATTTTCTCCTCTGTGCTTCACACAGAAAACCATTTACATCAGTTCTGGCATGTGAAAGCACTTAATAAATGTAAAGACCCCACCCCCAACAGTCATACACACACATTAAGAACAAGTAGGATTGAAGAGTTAAGAGAAGTATGGGATTTAGAGAAAAAAAATGTATACTCACCTAGGTGCTTCCTTGCTTGGCGTGGTCAGTTTCCTTTGATCTGATGCTGCATCTGTCCTCCGCCAGCTCTGAACTGAGAGCTGAGCGATCAAAGACCCCTGATTTCTCAGTTTTCAGCATTCTGTGAGCAGAGAACTGGGGACTTCAGTCACCGGCTCTCTGCTCTGCCCCTCCAGTACTCAATGGAGCGCTGAGCTGTGGAGGGGATGGGAGAGGCTGGCTCAGCCTCTTGGCGGATTGCTGAGAGGCTGAGCCAGCTTTCGGTCTAAGTGTCTGGGTGGATCCCAAACATATTGTTGGGATCTCTGCAGAGCTTGGACCGGCTCTGTGACTTCAGTCGACAATGGGCTTCAGCCCGCTGTCGGCAAAATGAACTGCACTGCCGTGATCCATAGGAAAAGTACAGCCAATGTACTTCTCCTTGAACTTGGCATTGGTTGAGGAAACACATGCATCTGGGGGATACCTAAACAAATATGGGAAGAACACACACACACACTCCATGTAGACACCAGCACTCACCATGGCATATACATGCAAGATGAAAAAAAGGTCTCCTGAGGTAGCAATAATTTGTAATTGAATTATAAAATCTCTATGTACAGCCAGGATTATATTCCTTTAATTCTTCCACCTTGCTTATCCTCTTTCCATTCTGCCTTTAAACCTAGTGCGTATGGGCCTAAGTGTGCAGGCCATTGGTCTTCACTTGTTCCCCAGCTCTTCTCTATTGTGTATAATGTTTGCTGACCTCTTGTCCGAGGGAAGGTCGAAAAAGCAAATGGGTCGGCAGTCCTTTGGCATAGTATTATTGAAACCTTTTCAGATCTTTATTTTTCTTGCGCCTGAGGACTTTATTTAGCCTTTAAACCCAAGACCATCAGACTCTGAGACCCTATAGCGTGGATAACTGTTTCTAGTCAGGTGCATTTATTAACCCTGCAGTAATTTATATTTGGAGCTCAGCTTAGACTACTATTATCATGAAACTATTTTGATATGATTTCTTGTTAAAAAAAAGTAAGTTCTGTAGGATTTGAGGCTTTAAATATAAAAATATGAATTTATATTTATAAATCTAGATTAGAATGCTTTATCAAGAATACATGGCATCCCTTTCCCCTCTCACTCTCTGCTTGTATTTTTCACATGAAGGATTTCCGCAACTACCAGTACACTCTGCCGGTGGTTCAAGGCTTGGTGGTGGATATGGAAGTCAGAAAAACCAGCATTAAAATTCCCAGCAATCGATACAATGAGGTATTTGTTCTTGTAATAGCTATACAGTTCTAGAAAAAAAAAAGATACTTTTCCTGCCTTTTCAACCTGCCATTGGTTAGGGTTTTTTATTCTTTTAAGGCTAACTCCACCTTTAAGACTAAGTTACAAGTCATGCCACTATTTAGGGTATAACATGGTGCCAAACGTTTTTTTCTCCTCGTAGTTGTCATGTTTTTAAATCGGTGCGGCTCTGCCTGGCTTCACAACCATGTCACAGAGATCTGCATATTGATAAAATAGTCCCGTCTGCCAGTTGAAGTACTTGTAGTTCTCAATGGAACACAAGCGCAGTGATCACTACTCTTAGTACAATGATACCTCCTCCAGCTCTCTAGCTAAATGTCAGTATCTTGGTAGAGAGAGAGCTGGAGGATAAGTCAGTAGGAACCTAGCATTGCACCTGCAATCCCACTGATTGCAGTTGCAAACACTTAACAGGCTCATTTGCGAAAAATAGTAAACTCCATTTTCTTTCTTTTTTGCTGCAAACGTGGCTCTAGGAATCCCATGCAAGCTGTACAGCAGGGGTGGCAACCTTTTGAAGAGCAGGGGCCACTTAAGTGATTTGGTAAACGGTTGTAGGCCACACTGAAATTAAATGGTTCAGGAATTAGATTTAATTTTTGAATAGCATAATGAGTATTTTCAACCGCAAACAGGATCATTATTTTCCTTAAGACCAATCAATGTTTACCCACTGTTTATTCACAATTTTTTTTTTTTAAAGCAGATCCCCATTAATCCCAGTCTTGCGCTCAGGTGTGACCAGCTGAACCAGTGTTGCAGGCTTCACTATATCAGAGTTTTTGCAGCCATCCCTTAAATTGCCAGAACAAGGACTGTAGACAATCTAAACAAAAAACAGACCAGGAATGACATGCCCTAGTACAGTGATGGCGAACCTTGGCACCCCAGATGTTTTGAAACTACATATCCCATGATGCTCAGCTACACTTCAGAGTGCATGGGCATCATGGGAAATGTAGTTCCAAAACATCTGGGGTGCCAAGGTTTGCCATCACTGCCCTAGTATAATAATAAATGTGTTTAAATGATAAAATGACACATAATTCTCTCACATGCTCCCAAAATGACACCAAGCTCATCACACAACTTTGAGAATCAACCTTCAGAATCCCTGTATGGAAGCCACTAGATGTAATCCACTCAGCTAAAGGCTCCTCTTCCTGTGTCTGTGTGTTAGGAAGCAAAGAAGAGCGGGGAGCTGGTGGCAATAGCACCTTGTGTGTGACAGCTGCTGGGATAATGGAGGACTGGCAATCATTCGATAGAGCGACGTGTACCCAAAGGAGGCTGTGTGGGTTGCCATGGGTTTGAGGTCGTGGGCCACATCAGATGGGTCCATGGGTCATGGGTTGAGCATGATTGCTGTACAGGGTCATAAGGAATAATAAGGAATAATATGAAGACACTACCTTACATATGTTTTAGGTCAGATCATGCTCTGTTTGTTGCATTGTAAGAGTGTGTTGCTTTTATCTCTAGATGGGAGTTTATAAATAAAGAACATTTTTAAAACCTGTTCATTCTTTTCAGTTTATGTTCGTCATTTACTGGAGGCTCAAATAAAAAAAAAAAAAAATATAAAAAGAAAAGGGGTTCTGTATATTCTAGTATATATGAGGGCTTTGATATGTTTTAGTCTTCAGTGATCATGGAGGTCAAGGATGGGCAGACAAAACCTCATTATGTTCTTGAGGTAAATCACAGTCTCGCTGAAAGGCATTGTGTTCTCTACTTTTTTTTTATAGCTATATTCTATGTTTTATTCCTATGGATGCTGTGTTGTACAGATTATGATTAGGACATGCTGGTATTGTTTCGGTCAGCTCCGTGGTTATCATGCTGCTTTTCTCCATTCCGTTTTCTGTACTCGTTTTACTTGATTTGTAGATGATGAAAGCCATGAATAAATCTAATGAGCACGTCCTGGCTGGAGGCACATGCTTCAATCAGAAGGCTGACTCTCACCTGGTGTGTGTGCAGAATGATGACGGCAATTACCAGACGCAAGCCATCAGTATCCACAAGCAACCGCGTAAAGGTGAGGACAGTTGTATCTTCCTCGTGTGGATACTGACGATAAATAGCCTCTAGTAATTGTAGAATTGGTGATTAATGTCTATTAACATATTATTGAATGCTTTAAAAGAGATTTACCACTTTGATATAAAGTTAAAAGCCTTTGTTGCAATCTGGGTGGTTCTTCTTGCTCTGGGCCCTGGACCTCTTTGTGTAGCTCAGTTTCTGTTCAGAAATACTTTGCTTTTAGTGGGCATTTAAACTAGAGCAACCTCCAAACCTAAAGACATTTGAGCTACTCTGAAATTTCTTTCAGCCTCTGCAATGCTGTTTTGCAGCCTAATAGGTGAATAAATTCCGAGTAGGGAGAGTCAAGTAGAATGCACTGAGGTGTAGATTGTGGCTTTTATTTTCCAGCTGATATCCATATAAATAGCTTTAGTTATATCTAAATGTAGTTGAATTTTTTTAACAGGCTTCGCTGTCAAAGTATTTACCAATTTTTGTAAAGTCAGTCTTTAGTCTCGAAATCCAGTCACTAGTGATCAACCGATTATCGGTGCGGCCGATATTCACTTTTTCAGAAGTATCGGTCTAAAAACTGACATTACCGATATTGCTTCAAGGGGTTTGCTTTATTGTAATAACAACCAATGCGGCTCAGCAGCCACTCGGCTGTTATTACAAGCAGCAGGCGGTGTGTGGTTTCCCCGCCCCCCCTCCTGCCGCTCACCTGGGCTCTCCTGTCCCACCAGGAAGCCCAAGCAACCCCTTGGAATGTCTGCTGGCTGGCTGAAGACCCGAACAAAGCCGATGCTTCATTTTGGGTCTCGGCTCTAGTAATCTGGAAACGACTTCATGACATCACTTCCGGATTACTGGCATCTTAAAGTCGCTAGTTTAAAAAAAAAAAAAAGTATTCAGAAATGCGGATATTGACGTTTTGAATACTTTCAAGTGCAGAGGAGGGGCTTGGAGTCTTTTAGCTTTTAGACCCCCAATCTCTCCATAAAGAGTACCTGTCAATGCCTATTACTGTCACAAGGGATGTTTACATTTGTTGTGACAGCAATAACGGTGATAAAAAAGCAAAAAAAAAAATGTAAAAGGAAGGTGAAATTCTTATTTTTTTAAATGTACAAAATATCGGCAAATAATATTGGCTATGGGCAGGAGAGGTGGCCGAAATATCGATATTGTATCGGCACCGAAAAAACGATATTGGTCGATCCCTACCAGGCACCCCTGCCAGAACGCATAGGGAGGTTTTCTTTTTTCTTTTTACACTGATCTTAAAGTGGTTGTAAACCCGAGAAAAGAAAAAAACCCCCAAAAAACAAACTCAGTAAGACAAAGGCATAATGAGCTTGTATGCATCGCATACTATACGAAATACTTACTTTAGATCAAAGCTGTTACGCACACAGCTATGACCGGCTACATGACTCCCGGCATTCTTTCCAGGTTCGCGGGCTATGGCACTGTGATTGGCCTGGAGCTGTGATAAAGTCACTCCCACGCATATGCGCGGGAGCCGCCGGTCACAACATGGTTGCTGAAGAAATGGCATGAGTGGCCCATTTCTTCAGGGCGCATGAGCCAATGATGTCGGCACAGGAGTATATGGTAAATATCTCCTAAAATGTGCAGGTTAAGGAGATATTTACAGTACTTACAGGTAAGCCATATTATAGGCTTACCTGTAGATACAAGTGGTGTAACAGGGTTTACAACCCTTTTAAAGGCATTGTACACTTCCAAATGTTTTTTGTTGTTTTAACAAAGTATTAGTGTAGTTATATTCCTTGTGTCGTTTGCCTTACCTTGTAACGATGGGATCCCGTGTTGTGGCTGTAGTTTGCAGTGTCATGGTGGATTGATTCCCCAGTGTCCATGCATTAACCTACCTAGCTTTTCCCTATTCGCTAAAGGGACAGGAATCTTTCGGGTCATTAACCATGTCTCACCTTCACAAATATGGGATTGCTAATTATGATGAAAGACTGTATGGTGATCTTTCTTTTAATTGCTCTGCCTGCTTTGGTCTGATCTAATTAACTCTCACCTGAAGAGCACTAGACTGAGAGGCCCAGGGATTGTCGGATATGTCGTTTCTTCACAGGATGTGTACATTCTTATGCAGGCCATACATGGTCGAATTTCAAACTAATTTTCTTTTCAGAATCAGAAAGTTCGTTTTTTTTTCTGAGCCGATGGTGCCACCATTGATTTTCGAAATTCGGCTGACCAAGCCTTCAATTTCACCTCATGTTGCTACAGAAAAGAATTTTCGTGGCCGGGAATCTTCTTTTCTCTCCGTAAATGTTCTTTTCTTATTACATTTCTCGCACGATTCTCCCATCATTGATTAGAAAATCGTTTGTTTAAAAAAAAAAAATTTCCAACATGTCTGATTCCTCAAATTTCATTTTCACACGAAAATCGGCTGTTGCTGCAGCCCACTAATGGTGCGAAATTCATACGAGAATTCTTAGATACGATTTTCGAAATTCGAACCTTGTATGGCCGGCATTAGGCCCCTTTCACACAGGTGCTCTGATCGGGTCACAGTGTGCGGAGACGGACCTGTCATCCGCCTGCTCGATGGGGACCAGCGGATCGACCCCCCCCGCTGAGCAAGTGGAATCTGTATAACGGACAAGCCCGTGTGAAAGGACCCTTAGACCACAGACCGAGGCCATTCATTAACCTGTGCTCTGCCGCATGCCTCATGTTTTGCCTCATGTTTGTACACAATAGGAAACTTCTGACACCGGAATGTGATTATTTACAATACCATAGGATAGGCACATGGACCAACAAATGAAAATAAATGATCAATGCAGGTGAAAAACACAGGGTGCAGGTAGGATGGATTAAAATGCCACTAACCACTTCCTACCGGGAGGCCATCCTGTTTTGGATTCCAGACAAGTTTCTGTTCGAATTATCTGCACCTGGTCTAATTTCAAATGTCCATGCATGCATGTTTAGAAGAAACACACTGACAAAAGCTGTTCAGTGAAAAACTTCCTTTATTGCTCTGAGCATATAGCTTCCTTTATAGTAAAGAATGAGTCGTCATTTGCAAAGTAGCATCACAGCTGCAATCCGTGCTGTCAACTGAGGATTGGATGAACCCTTATCTAAGGCTCTCCTGACCAGTTTCATCCAGGTTTTCTGCTGATGTGAAGGCTTGTGGACTCCTGGACTCACTCCGATGGGAGGGGGTCTCTAGTTACCTCATTGAGTAAGGAATTCAGCATTTATATGTACATAATAGAAAATAGTCATTTTAGCAAAGCATTAATCTATCCATAACAATCCTGTGACATCCTGGACTTTAAGTGGCGATATCTGAATGATGCCGCAGGCATCATTCTGATATCTTTTTTTCAGCAGGCATTCCCTGCAATGTAAAAGTCATCATAGCGGCTGTTTAGCCGCCTAATTGCTTTTACAGGCGGCGGGATGGGACATCACAACGTCACTTCCGGTGCCAGCAGATGTGAACGCTGCAGTTTTTTTTTTTGCTTGTAAGCTTAACCACTTGCCGACCGCTGCATGACGATGTACGTCAGAATGGCACAGGTGGGTAAATGTACGTACCTGTATGCCCCCCGTCATTGCAGGCTAGCAGGTGCGAGCCGTGGGAGCGTGCAAGCAGGTCCCGCGGACTCCATGTCCACCGGTGACCTGCGATTGTGGCAAGGAGAGACAGAACGGGGAGATGCTTATGTAAAAAAGGTATTTCCCTGTTTTGCCTAGTGACATGATAGGGATCTACTGCTCCCTGTCATCGGGAGCAGTGATCTGTCATATTCTAGTTGGCCCATCCCAACCACTTGATCGCCCCCCTAGTGTTTAACCCCCTTTCCTGCCAGTGACATTTATACAGTAATCGGTGGCTATTTTTAGCTCTGATTGCTGTATAAATGTCAGTGGTCCAAAAATAGTGTAAAAAATATCCGATGTGTCCGCCACAATGTCGCAATCCCAATAAAAATCGCTGATCACTGCCATTACTAATAAAAAAAAATTATCAAAAAAATGCTATAATTCTATCCCCTATTTTGTAGATGCTATAACTTTTGTGAAAACCAATCAATATAAGCTTATTGCAATTTTTTTTTTTTTTTACCAAACATATGTAGAAGAATACATATCGGCCTAAACTGAGGAAGAATTTTTTTTTTTTTTTTTTTTTTATATTTTTTGGGGGATATTTATTATAGCAAAAAGTTAAAACTATTGCTTTTTTTTTTCAAAATTGTTGTTCTTTTTTTGTTTATAGCTCAAAAAATAAAAACCACAGAGGTGATCAAATACCAACAAAAGAAAGCTCTATTTATGGAAAAAAAAGGATGTCAATTTTGTTTGGGTGCAACGCCGCACAGCCGTGTCAGTTAAATTGACGCAGTGCCGTATTGCAAAAAATGGCCTGGTCATTAAGGGGGCAAATTCTTCTGGAGCTGAAGTGGTTAAGATGTTGTGTTTTTTTTTTTTTTTTTGATCCCATAAAAGTGATAACAAAAAATGTAAAGGAAATGTGTAAAGATAAAAAAATGTTTTAAACAATAATAATAATTTTTTTTTTTAAAGTGCCCCCATCCCCTTGTGCTCCCACGCAGAAGCAAATGCATACGTAGGTTGCACCCGCATATGTAAACGGCATTTAAACCACACATGAGCTATCGATGCGAACGTTAGAGCGAGAGCAATAATGCTAAAGAAATACCTCCTCTAACTCTAAACAGGTTACCTGCAATTTTTTTTTTTAAACGTAGCCTATGGAGATTTTTAAGTACCAAAGTTTGGCACCATTCCACTGTGCGCAGTTTTAAAGTGTGACATGTTAAGTATCTATTTACGTGCCATAACATCATCTTTCACTTTATAACAAAAAATTGGGTTAACTTTAGTGGGTTTTAGTTTAATTTGTGAAAGTGTTGTTGTTTTTTATTTGCGTTTGAAAAATTTCTGCGCAAATACCATGTGGCACAAAAAATTACAACTGCCATTTTATTCTCTAGGGTCTCTGCTAAAAATAAAAATATAATTTTTGGGGGTTTAAGTCATTTTCTAGCAAAAAAAACACAGGTTTTTACATATATGAGGGAAATGCCAGAATTGGCACAGATGGCAAGTAGTTAAATGATAGTTTGTGCCCCATCCTGTGATTGGATAACAAGGAGACGACACACAGATGAGGTCATCACTCTGCTCCCTCTTCCTTGAGGCTGGGCTCACACTATAACATGCAGAATCCGTTGCATCTCAATTCTCCACTTCAGGTCCAATTTCAGCATGAATTTTTGGCTGAATTTGGACCTGAAATAGACCAAAGACGCACAGGACTCCTGTGCAAATCGTGACCGACTCTCCATAGAGAGCTGCTCACAATCTCCTGCTATGCGAATTGGATGCAGAGAGACCGGCATCCAATTCGCACAGCCTGAAACATACTTCAGTTGTTGACAGTTTTGTGTAAAGCAGTAGAACTTTGATTAGTTCAGGGTGCTTATGGTGCCTCTCTGTGTGATTGCTGCTGTGCAAAAGATTTTAGGACACTGATGGGACAGATTCAAGTGTGCATGTCAGACCTCTGTCAAGATATATTTGCTGCTTTTTTTTATTGCTGCACAACTGATTGTGTTTTTTTCTTTTTTTGCCTGGAGTTCTGCTTTAAGTTGAAAACCTCCTGGATTAAATAATACAAAGAACAGTTCTCTACAGTAACTAAAGGCAATTATTTGGTAGCCATCTGTCATCTACTGTATATGCATACATGCTTTCAATAGCTGAATTCTTATTTTTATGACTACTGCACCCCCCCCCCCCCCAAGCTTGTAATAATCTTCTGACTTCTTCTGTGTTGCTTCAGTGACTGGTGCCAGTTTCTTTGTCTTCAGTGGAGCCCTGAAGCCTTCATCTGGGTTCCTAGCCAAGTCCAGCATTGTAGAAGGTAGGTGCTTTTAATGCGATAATGAAACATGTGACTAAAATACTTTACAGCCCGTACATTTCCACCAACAGCCCGAGCTCATTGACTCCATGCCAGCTTTTAGAGAGGACCAGTGGCTTCCTGAATTATTGCAACCCCCTCCCCCCTCCTTTACAATGCTTTTAAACTGAAGTTCATCTCAAACTGGACCTATATTCAGAGTTCACTGCAAGCTATGTCAACAGTCGCCAAGATAAATAGAATGCAATAGAAGTGCTGAATGCCTTACATTTCTGGACAATAATGTGGCCATGGCTCCCTTCTGTGACAGTTATACAGTCAAAAGTTTTAGCATTTAGCATGTGATCCCTGCCAAAAAAGTGTGCCTTTAGAAAAGATCAGGATTTTAATCTAAATGTTGGATCACATGACCAGCATAGATGGGAGCCCTGAACTGCAGTTTATTTTAAGAAAGGTATTGGGCCCCTTTGATACAGTATATGTGTTTAAACAGGGGACTGCAAATGAGGGTATAGGGGTGGAGAGGATAAGAGGCACTTAAGATGCTCAAATTCATTAGAAGTCCAATAATCAGTTGTGATGTATCAAATTGGGTGTAAAATATTTTAATAAGTTTTTTCTATTGTGCATTGTGCAGTTGACTGCCTTGTTGTACAGAAGGACTGTTAAGTCCTACAGCCTCTTGTAGCTGTGTAGTGCAATCACCATCAACTATTAGGAGCAAAAATGCATCCCTATCGGTTTTGGAACAAGATTGTTGATTTTTAGACCCAGTTGTGCAAATCACCAACTATCCATCCCTCAGTACTGCTTGGTTGATGATTAAAACAAGTTTTTTTTTTTTGTTTACTCTGTACCTACTATATGTAAAAGACTGTTCTGTCTGAGTGTCTAAGGCCGGTCATAGATGGAGCAAATTTCTTTCCTGCAACCATGGATTGCAGGAAAGAAATTTGATTCCCCAGAGAGTGTTAACAGGGGAATCCCTCCCGCCGATCGATCATCTTGGTTACATTCACTCTGCCCATACATGGTTTAAATCTCAGCCGAACTAAACCGCCTGAGGTTCAAACAGTCTATGGCTGGCTTTTAGCTCTATCCAGGTATGTGTGCACCTTTTTCATATGTTAATAGGCATTGAGCTAAAGCAGGCTGCTCATTTTGAACGGGTCTTTAATGAGTGTCAATGCAATAAAAAAATTGACCTGCACTATTTAAGGCCAGTGCAGTACACCACAAGCTATAGTGCATTTACACCTGTGTGTTGTGGTACATTGAAGCTGGAGGGCATTTGTTTATATTGACATGTATGTTGAATTGTCCTTCAAAATAAACTGATTAGTCAGGTTAGAAAACCAAACCTTACTGTTTTTCCCTAATAGCCTGCTTGCTCTCCTTTACCCTCATGTAAATTTCCTAGGTTAGCAGAGCTGACCTTGCAGTTTTATGTAGTGTTTGCAAGATTTACTGTCCACTAATGTCTGTATTCCTTCCTGCTGCTTTAAAAGCCCAGTAGATTGAGGTGGTGATTGCATGCATGGAATTGCTTGATGTCGGGGAAAATTTCAGTCGGGGTGGAATCTCACATGGAAATCTGATCATACTACAGCTTGTTGTCAAATTTCAAAACCATGGGCATTAATATGGAGATGTTCCCCCTCCCCGTCTCCTTTTTTGTGGTTTTAACAGCCTGTTGTGTTCTAGGAAGGCTCTCCACAAGATTATGGAGTTTGTCTGTTAGAATTTGGATCTATTCAGCCAAAAGAGCAATTTTGAGGTTAAGGTCCTAATGTTGGGAAAAAGACCTGGCTAGCAGTCTTCTTCATTTTCTTGCAAAGGTGTCCAGTAGGTTTGAGGTTAGAGCTTTGTGCAGGTCCACTTAAGCTCCCCCATGCCAAACTCATCAATGTATTTGTGCACAGGGGCACAGTCATGGGGTTATATCAAAAGGCCTTTTCAAAACTATTACCACAAGGTTGGACATGTACACTTGTTTTAGCTCTGCGGGAGTGCCCACTATCAGGTGGCAAATGTTCGTTAAAAGCGTATTCTGAGAAGTACCGCATGTTTTTGACCTCTTTATTTCGAAATCATGCCATCTCTTGGGTTCCTATACTCATCTTTTGTATCTTTATCTGGTGGGTCAGATGGGGTGATGGTCCAGATTACAGCAGAAAGCATGGATGCCCTGAGACAAGCTTTGCGAGAAATGAAGGATTACACAATCACATGCGGGAAGGCAGATGCCGAGGAGAACCAGGAACATGTCTACGTGCAGTGGGTGGAGGATGACAAGAACTTCAATAAAGGGTAAACTTGCATTTAAAAATAAGCTTCAGGAGTTGAACCATCTGAAAAAAAAATGTTGTTGTCCTATGCAATAAAACATTTTTATGTGGGTAGAATTTGCTAATTCTTTTTTTCACTGAGCCTTAAATTTGTTTTCCTCTTTCCATTTTTCAACACACAATTATGTTTTTAATTAAGGCATTGAGCCAAGAGTAAAAATTAACTCCACTTGCAGTTCTCCCTTTAGACATGCATGAAGTGACTTTGTTTTATTGTTTTATTTTTGTCTGTTTTAGTTTGAGACTAGTATACAGAAAATGCTCTATTTTTTGCAGAGTTATCAGTCCTATTGATGGGAAATCCTTGGAATCTGTCACCAGCGTCAAAATATCCCACGGCTCAGAGTATAAAGCAAATGGGAAGATTATTCGCTGGATAGAGGTAGGAATTATCACACGTTGGGGTGAAGAGGACCCTGGCTCTACATTATAAAGTCACGTTTGTTATATTCTAACACATAATCTAAAATGAAGGTGGAATTTTGTTGCTATGAGTGACAATAGATTACTTCTTCACCCAGTCATTTTCAAGGGTTTGGAGTCTTGATTGCCCAGGATACTTTTACTTTTGCACATGTGCATGTGAGTTACATCATACCAACACAAAATTATGCTTAACCACTCAAGGACCAAGCCTCTTTTTGAGAATTGGTGTTTACAAGTTAAAATCTTTTTTTTTTTTTTTTTTTTGCTAGAAAAATTACTTAGAACCCCCAAACTTTATATATATTTTTTCAGACACCCTAGAGAATAAAATGGTTGTCGTTGCAATACCTTGTCACACCGTATTTGGTCTCCCAAGCACAATGAATACTCGTCTTATTTTTTAATAAAAAAAATAAAAAAAAAAAATCAGTAAAGTTAGCCCAATTTTTTTTTTTAATATTGTGAAAGATAATGCTACGCCGCGTAAATTGATACCCAGCATGTCACACTTCCAAAGTGCGCCCTCTCGTGGAATGGCGACAGACTTTGACCCTTAAAAATCTCCATAGGGGACGTTTAAAAATTTCTTCAGGTTAACAATTTTGACTTACAGAAGAGATCTAGTGCTAGTCTGTCTTTTTTTTTTTAAAAAGTTTGGGTCACTTTTATTCCAATTACAAGAAATGTAAACATACCTTGTAATAGAAAAAAAGCATGTCAGAACCTCTTTAACTGCTTGGCGCCTGCCCACTGTCAAATGACGGCGGGGCGGTGCGACTCTTGTTCTGGGACGCCGTCATATGACGGCGTCCTAGAACGGGCACTCTCGCACGGCGATCGCTGCCACATTGTGTTGCTAGGACACGGCGCGACCCCGATCTCTGTAAACACGGCTCTTTAACCATGTGATCGGCTGTGTCCAATCACAGCCGGTCGCATGTAAACAAGGAAGTGGCGGTAATTGGCTCTCCTCGCCTCACACTGATAGTGTGTGGCGAGGACAACCGATCAGCGGCATCTCCACATAGGGGGACATCTAGGAATGTAATCGGGGCACTGATCGTCAGTGCCCTGATAACAGTATAGCAATACAGTGTCACCATACACTGCTCACCATGGCAGCAATCAGTGCCCATTAGCGATGCCAGTCAGTGCTGCCCATAACTGCTGTCAATCAATGCCCATCAGTACCACCTATCCAGGCCTCCTATTAGTGCCCACCATTGGAGCCCATCAGTGCCACCTAGCAGTGCCCATCAGTGCCACCTAGCAGTGCCCATCAGTGCGGCATATTAGTGCCTCCTCATAATTGCCACCTCATCAGTGCCCATAAGTGCCACCTCATCAGTCCCCATAAGTGCCACCTCATCAATGCCCACCAGTTCAGCCACAACAACGGTGTTCCCCTTCAAACAACCACCGTATAATTACGGCTGGCGGGTCAGCAAGTGGTTAAAATGGAAGTTCACACAAAAATTTTAATTCCGCTTTTCGGAACCCCCCCCCCCCCTCCGGTGTCACATTTGACACCGTTCAGGGGGAGGGGGGGTGCAGATACCTGTCTAAGACAGGTATTTGCACCCACTTCCGGGCATAGACTCCCACGGGAGTGTATGCCTCTTCCCGTCCCACCGTGCTGTCTGCTGGGACACACACAGGTCCCAGAGACAGCACGGACTATTTAGATTGTGCTGCGTGACTCGCACATGTGCAGTAGGGAACCGGGAAGTGAAGCCGCAAAGCTTCATTTCCTGATTCCCATAGCGAAGATGGCAGCGGCAGCATCCGAGGACCGAGGGACGTTTCGGTCTCGGGTGCCGACATCACTGGACCCTGGGACAGATGTCCCTACTTTTAAAAGTCAGCAGCTGCAGTATTTGTGGCCTCGACGTGTTGACGCCATCACGTGACAGGAACTATTGGGCGCTCGTTTTGCCAGCCGGCATTTAACGCTGTTTTTATCTGTCTTGCGTGTGAGTATGTTTTCTATGGTTTAATAAAACGCTATTTATGTGGATTTACGCTATGGGAGTTTTTTTCATCCATATTTTATGAGTGATCCCGCCATTGGAGGTCGTTTGAAAGGGGTTTGTTGCTGTTCCAGTCCGATGGTCTCTTAGGAGTTCTAATGATATGTGCTATGAGCTGAGATTCCTTTTCAGTCTGGTAAGCGCGCATTCAGATTGCTAATTAGCACAGTGGTGGTGAAGGAAGCCTATACTCTATACAGAATCTCGCTGGAGAAATATCCCTAACCCAATGGACTGTTGCACTTTCTTATTTCCTTTCTTTTGAGAGCACTTTATTGGGCACATTTATTTATATAATTTCATTGATGGTTGCACGTTTCTCTTTTTAAGCACTATATTGAGTTTATTAACGTTTTTATTTATTTATTTTTTGATTTATTTATTCATCTGATATTTCACAATGAATTTATCTATTTATTTATCTGATATTTAATATTTATTTATATGCTATTTCCCAGTGAAACTGATAAGCACTGCATTTGTATTAATTACATATATATGTTATCACTGTTTTCTGTTTTTTATCAATTTATTATAATAGTCACATATAGTGGCTGAATTTGGTTGGAGATTCTAGGTTTAATCACGTGCTAGGAATAATTAATTTGTGGGAGAGCGCGGTTATATTTTTTTTTATTTTATGTGCAGTACCTGTAGCTGCTGACTTTTAAAAAAATATTTTTTCGCGGGTTTCCTGCTTTAAACTGTACACTGAGCTGCTCATGTGTAGGTCAATGTACACTTTGAAATACAAATGCTAACAAACTTCTAAGTGTTAACTGCAGAATGTGCACCTACTGTTTGATGTGATTGCAAGGAGTTTTCAGTTCCCTGGCTGTACTAAACTATAAATACAGTGCTCAGCATAAATTAGTACACTCCAACAGATTTGTCAGAAAACCTTTCCTTTCAGAATCAACATTTTCTATGGGAAACTTTACTACAAAATACTCACTGCGGGCTATCGATTGCAACCAATATTTGTTAATAACAAATGCATTTATGACAATGTTGCAAAAATGAATACACCCCAATGAAAGTCTTAGGAGCAAAGCTATATTTTAGACAACAAAATCCTAATTAGCAAGAATTCAACTACAGGTGAGTCTAATTATTCATTAAACAGGTGTCCAGCAAACAGTTGATTATAAAAGGGCGTTACTTAAAGCGGGATTCCACCCTAAATTGGAACCTCCGCTGATCGGAACCCCCCCCCCCCCTCCGGTGTCACAATTGACACCTTTCAGGGGGGAGGGGGGTGGAGATACCTGTCCAAGACAGGTATTTTCACCCACTTCCGGGCATAGACTCCCACGGGAGTCTACGCCATTTCCTGCCCTGCCGCGCTGTCTGCTGGGACACACACGGGTCCCAGTGACAGCGCAGAGATTTCCCATTGCGCGGTGCGGCTCGCGCATGCGCAGTAGGGAACCGGGAAGTAAAGCCGATTCGCTTCACTTCCTGATTCCCTCACCTAGAATGGCGGCGGCAGCAGCCGAGGCACGAGCGGTCGATCGGCCTCGGCTGCCGGCATCGCTGGAACCCGGGACAGGTGAGTGTCCATTTATTAAAAGTCAGCAGCTGTAGTATTTATAGCTGCTGGCTTTTAATATTTTTTTTTGGGCGGAATCCCTCTTTAACAAAGAAAACCCCTTCCCATTTCATGCTGTCAGCAATGGCACCACATGGAAGAGAAATGTCACAAGACCTGAGAAACACAAGAAAGGTGGTGGCTACAAGTTGATCAGCAAAGGTTTACTTATCAGTCAGAATACTTTAGCAAAAGTGATACAAAAATGTAACAAACATTGAACTGCATCCATCTCACAGAGACGTCCAGGCCGTCCACAGAAGACCTCGACAGGAGTGTCTTCTGATGAAAAAGGTTTGAAGAAAAACACCATGCAAGTTAACTGCAGTTAGCGAAAGAAGTAGAAAGCCAAACTGGGGTGATTGTTTCTTGTGACACAATATGGTGTACACTGCAGAGGAATGGCATGCATGGAGGTCATCCACCAAGGAAGCTTCTCCTAAAGTCCATGCACAAAAAACCCACCTAGAATTTGCCAGGGCTAATACTGAAAAAGAAGACTACTGGGACTTTGTACTCCAGAGTGATGAGACCAAGATAAATGTTTTTGGAACTGATGGCTTCAAAATTGTATTTTGAATTGTATTCAAAATTTCGTTTATGGTATCGTGAATACTGTACTGATGAGTGCTGCTCTATATTGAAAGAGAAGATGCTACCATCACTCCCTGCCCTTGGTTGTCTTTACATTTTTTAACATGACAAAGATCCAAAACACACATCTAAGGCCACTGTTGCATTTCTGAAGGAGAACAGGGTTAAAGTGATTTAGTAGCCAAGTATGTCTCCTGATCTAAACCCAATTGAACACCTATGGGGAATTCTGAAGAGAGAAGTTGAACATCACTCTCCATCCAGCCTCTAAAAGAGGTCGTTCTTGAAGAATGGAAAAAGAGAGATGTTACAATATGTTGCCAACTTGTTCATTCCATGCTTAGAAGACTTGGTGTTGTCCTTACAAATTACGGAGGTCATACAAAATGCTAAATGTATTCGTTTTTGTTGTGGTGTGTATTCATTTTTGCATCAACTCATTTGAGTAAAACTGAAGATTTTGTGATCCAAGTTATATTATTAGCCATACTTTCATGTAATGAGCTAAACAAATGTTCTATATAATTCAGTTTTGTCAAAATGTTGGAAATTGTTCTTGAGTTCATTGAGATATTGATTAAAATCTTACTTTGCAAAAGAGGTCTACTCATTTATGCTGAGTACTGTATGTCCCTATATAGAGGTCGACCGATATATCGGCCGGCCGATATATCGGCTGATATTTGCCGTTTTTTAAATAATCGGCATCGGCCGATTGTTCTGATAAAAAGCCGATTCTACAGCGGGACTTTGAAATGACTTCTGTAAGAAGTCAGTGTGAGTTGCCTGAGTCGTCATAGCAACACTTTCCTCCTCTCTGGGCAGACTGCCAAGAAAAGAACTAAATGATACAATGTTTACACTGAATGAATGAATGAAGTCATCTCAGTGTGTAGAAGTTCTCAGTTTAACCATTTAAAGACTAAATCTTTTCTGACACTTGTTGCTTACAAGTAAAAATCCTGTATTTTCTGCCAGAAAATCACTTAGACCCCCCCAAAAATTATATATATTTTTTTAGCAGAGATCCTAGGGAATAAAATAACGGTTGTTGCAATATTTTATGTCACACGGCATTTGCACAGAGGTCTTTCAAATGCATTTTTTGGGGAAAAAAAATACACCCATTTAAAATATAAAAATAAAATAAAAACAGTAAAGTTAGCCCATTTTTTTTTTTTTTGTCCAAAAGTTTTGACTACCCGTTTTTATTTAATATATAGTTTTTTTTTTTTTTAATCTAGATCATACATACAACTAAACTGATTGGAGGTTTGTTTTGTTTAATAAATGTTTAAGTGTAAGAAATTTTCTGTATCACTTATGAAGGCTGCTTTCACACTGGAGCGAGCAGGCGTTGATGGTAAAACGCAAGTTTTAGCGGCTCTTTACCATCATTTTAGCGGTGCTATTTGGCTGCTAGTGGGGCACATATAACCCAGCTAGCGGCCAAGGAAGAGGTTAAATGCGCCCATGAAGCACCGCTGCCAAATCGCATTGCATGCGCTTCGGCAGTGGTGCCCATTCATATCAATGGGCAGGAGTGGTGGAGGAGCGGTATACACCACTCCAAACGTGCTGCTTGCAGGACTTTTTTTTAAGATCCTGCCAGCGCATCGCCTCCGTGTGAAAGCACTCTGTCTTTCACACAGACTGCAGGGGAGCCATTTTGCAGGCACTTTACAGGCGCTATTTTTAGCCCAAAAGCGCCTTAAAAAATGCCCCAGTGGGAAAGGTGTGTTAGATCAAGGGGGATTAAAAATAAATAAGTAAAATAAAATCTGCCTAACATATCGGCCCAAAAAAATCGGCATCATATATCGGCTATCGGCCGCCATGATTTCTAAATATCGGCATCGGCATCGGCCAGAGAAAAACCCATATCGGTCGACCTCTATCCCTATATGGTAAGGTCTATTCTCCTAGCCTCTTTCCTTACACTCCACCTTCAAACAAAATCAAGAGTGAAAAAATACTTTTCCTTTTCCTTCTGCTTTCTGGTGCTGGCCCAGTGAACAATACTGGGAAATAAACTCCTTGTACCTTGATTATCAATATTGCTCAATGTAAAGTTAGCGTAAAGGGTTGGAGGGCTGCTGTAAGCAAAGCCTTCTTTTAAAGTGGTGTTGCCACTAAAAAATAAAAAATAGTTTAAAATTCTTAAAAAAAAAAAAAAATTTTTTTTTTTTTTTTACTAACCTCTAAATGCCTTTTCCTAGGGGGTCCCTCGTAGTCTGCATTCTTCATTGCCCGTGCTGGTGACATCACTTCCCCTCGCGCCGCACAGTCATCTGGGATCTGTCACATGTCCCAGATGACTGTGTGGCGTATCATGGCGCCCTGCGCTGCTCGCGCTTGCGCAGTGGGTGCCGGCTGTGAAGCCACAGCCGGGTGCCCACAGTAAGAATGACGGCACCGCGAGCGGAGTGGGGAACAAGGGGAGGCTTCGTTCCCCCGCATCGCTGGACCCTGGGACAGGTAAGTGTCCGATTATTAAAAGTCAGCAGCTGCAGTATTTGTAGTGCTGACTTTTAATTTCTTTTTTTTTTTTTTAAGGGGGCACCCCACTTTAAGGGAGTGATATTACTTTTCTGATATTTATGTTTAGAATTTTTTTTTTTTTTTTTATTAGGTATTTTTCCTGGAAAGTGAGGAGCAACAGAGCGGCCTTAGTGACCCTGCTGACCATAGCAGATTAACCGAGAATGTGGCCAAAGCCTTTTGTCTGGCACTATGTCCACATTTGAAACTCCTTAAAGAAGATGGAATGACGAGACTGGGACTGCGGGTCACTCTGGACTCTGATCAGGTGAACTTTCTTTTGTTCTTTGCAAATGTGTAAA
The DNA here is from genome assembly GCF_037356315.1 of Lithobates pipiens. Lineage (NCBI taxonomy): Eukaryota > Metazoa > Chordata > Amphibia > Anura > Ranidae > Lithobates > Lithobates pipiens. The sequence continues at coordinate 280,405,374 of NW_027507785.1, read as the reverse complement.
AAGCTAAAGTCCCAGCTGGTATAAAGGCTACTCCTTTGTTGTCCAATCACAGGCTGGGGGCAGGGAGGTGAACTGGCTCTTTTTCATCTATAGAGTTGCACAGGAAATCTTCAACTTTTGGTTTATACTGCCACCTACAGGAGGATTGGACACTGGCAAAAAACTGTAGACTTGTCAAGGGTATAACCCCTTCTACTACCAGCATGCCTGAGTTTTTTGCTTGTGTCCTACAAGGATGGGTGTTTTTTCTTCAGCTTTTATTGATCTAGCAATTTGTTTCCTCCCTTTTTTTTTTGTGATCAAGAGTTACCTACACCACTGCTAGAGGCTCCCCCTCCACTTTGCAGCTATTCAACACAGTCATCCTCAGCCTGGTTTTTGGACCTTATTGCATATGGACCCCGCTGGACTGGACAGTGCAGGGTTAGTCTGGAAGTGACCTTAAGGCACTGGGTTCAGCGAGGGATGCTTTCCAGGCTCCAAGAGTGTTTATTCTGGATGTCCGACAAGGGATAATGCCTCTTCAGATCAGCCCCAGATATTCTCATCAAGGATGTTACTGCAGTTAAGAGAACCCATCCTCCCCAGTAGAAGATGCCTAAGAAGTGGACTATAAAGGTATCATCCTCCTGGCTTCAAAAAACATTTTTTTTTGTTTCTCTACCTCTCAACTTCATTGTCAAGGTCTCAAGCCTATATCTCTATCCACTTAAAAAAACATGACATTCCAAGTCTGCAAGAGCCTCAAATAAGCCTTCTTGGACATAAAGGTGGACCTCCACTTTCCAGAGTAGGGGGACCTTTGTTGACCTTTGCAGAAGCTTGTGCATTTTGCATTACAGATGTTTGGGTGCAGAAGATGGTGTTCCAGGGCTGCAAACTTGAGTTTTGTTCCCTTTCCCCTCCTCATTTCCTCCCTTGAAACCTTCCTATGTCTCATCGCAGACTTGACAGATCTATGCCATGCTCTCTTGGGCCTTCTGGAACAAGGTGTAATAGCTCATGTCCCACTTTTAGACCAGTTCCAGGAGGTTTGCTCCAACCTTAAATGTCTATATTTGGGTTCACAAATTCCATATAAAATCAACCAGATCTGTCTTTTCCTCCCTTCATCAGAGAGACTGTGGCTTTTGTGGACATTAAGGATGCTTACTTACATGTCCCCATCTTTCCAGCACACCAGTGTTTTTCTGAGGTCTGCTATCGGTCCACTGCACTGCCAGTTTGTGTGGCTTTGGAACTTGACCTATCTTTGGCACCTTGAGTGTTTACTAAGGTGTCGAGTCCAGTTTTGGCCTTGTTGCTCCTGCGGCATCCCCATTGTGTGATACTTTTTGGTGAATTCTGAACCTCCAGAAATCAGCGCTGGAATCAACTCATTGCTTGAAGCATCCGGGTCTTATCCCAGACACGTCTTCGGCTAGAGTAGAGAGTTTGTTCTCCAGGAGAAGCTTCAGGCTCTCCAGTCTTAAGTTCAAACACGTCAATCCAGAAGCTGTCTGGCTCTCCAATTTAGCACGAGAATCTTTGGCCTGTTTCACACAGGTTTCAGCTCATGTAAGCTTGTGAACTGCAAGCTTTCCAAAAGTATTTGCAGAGCTTTCAGCAAGCTTTGAAGTTTTTAAAGTACCATTCTGCTCCAGTTTGTACTCAGATCCTAATAGAAGTTCTGACTTTCACTGCTAGCAGGCGTTCAACAAGCTTCAAGAAAGGCTTAAGCCTGCTAGCAGCTTGTTTAAAGTCTCAATCGACATTCTCATTAGGCTCTGTATTTAACATTTACAAGCTGAATCTGAATGGTACTTTAAAAGCTTCAGCAAAGCTTGCTCAAAGCTCTGCAAAGGTTTTGTCAGCTTGCTGTTCACACTGCTTACTTACAGTACATTAGACGTGCCTCTAAATCTCTCTTTACAGTGAAGCCCGATACTCATTCGGATCGTGCTTCAGTGGCTACAGGCGGTTAGGAAGCAAAGTGACTCCACCTCACTGCCTGCCTGTTTTAACCCTGTTTTTGCTGACAAACGTACCACAACTTCATGCATTGCATGCGGTTGTGGGGCATTTCTCACGATTTCCCATTTGCTAGAGCGTGTAGTGGTTTTGGTGGGCTTGCTGATCACTACATGACGGTTACACTTTGCCACGGATGCAAAGCATCACAAACGCAACATGTAAACACCCTCATCTGCTGCCTATTGCAGCCTAAGGGGGGTAGTTGGCGGGCAGCAAAAACGTGTCTTGGGAACCAACAGAGTGGTCTCTACCTTTTTGGAGGTGTTTCTGGAGCTGTGTCACAGGTGGGGGACACTATAAAGTAAAGGTACGGAAAATGCACCAGCCTAGCGCATTACATTTGCAACAATTTATTATTAAAGAAAGTATAAATTATACTCACAAACAAAGGCATATGTCAAGCAAAATACAGCCCACCAGGTGCTCCACTAAGCATGGTCTGCTGGCAAGTGCCAATTGTGGAATGAAGAGTCCAAAAGAGCTGATGCGTTTCAAAGGCATAGTCCCCTCTTCCTCAGAGCTCAGAAGGGGACACTGTATGTTGGCCTTCTAGTCTCCATTTTCAGGCAAAAAATTAACAGGTTTGTATCTAGATACAGGAATCAACTGGTGGCAGCAGTGGATGCTCAATAAGGTTAGTACACCCTGATCTATGGCTTTTCTCCCCTGAAACTCCTTCCTCAGCCACTGCATAGTATCAAGGCCGAGGGAATTCTGGTAATTCTTCTGGCAGATGCACTATGGATCTGCCAGACTCTCCAAATCTGCTGTCCCACGGACCTAATTGCCATCCTACTTTTTTGTCGCTGGCTTTAACAGCGTAGCTTTTAAGGGATAGGGTCGTCTGAATCTGTTTCTTACAATTCTAAAGGCTAGGAAGTTCACTTCTAGGGTCTGTCATCAGACATCTGAGGCATACTTTACTTGATGTGAGGATAGGGGTTTTCACCCCAGGAGCTTCTCCTTGGGACAGATCCTCTCCTTCCTTCAGTTGGGTGACCAGCATTTAGGTCTAAGCACCATTAGTCTCAAGTCTCTGCTATTTCCATTATGTTTCAGGGACCACTGGCCTCTCACTCCTTTGTTTAAGACCTTTTGTTCAGGGGGTCTCCCATTTGGTTTTCCCCATCAAGTAACCCTATGATTTGGTTAGTTCTGAATCTGGTTCTCTCTAACTTTCAGAAGCTGCTGATTGATTCTAGTGGAGACTCTTTGGTCTTTGAATAGGGGCAAGGTGGCATTGAAGCCCAAGACTTCCTTCTTTCCTATGAAAGTCTTTCTTTCACCTTAACCAGTACACTGTTCTCAAAATAATGTTTCCCTCCATTGTCTAGATGTGGTTTGGGTTGTGCAAGGCTATCTCTCAGCCACTGCTTCTTTCAGAAAGATTAATAGTCTTTTGTCATTCTGGATGGGCCCTCGTAGGGATCCTCAGATTTTCAAATATTCGTTCTTGGCTTTTTTGTTCCTGAATTTCTAAGTGATGCAAATAGATTGGGCTCCCCCTTTCATGTTAGGTCTCACTCCACTAGATCTGTGAGCACTTCTTGGGCTTTTCAGTATAAAGTAACTGATTTCCAGATCTGTAAAGCTGCCACCCGGTCGGTCTTCTGTTCACTTTTTTTTTTTTTTTTATGGTCTAAGACTAGTGGTGGACTTTTTTGCCTCATCTGATGACCCACTTCATTCAGGTCTTTGAATTGCAGGCTGACCCATGTTGTAAGTTGGAGCCTGTTAGCAGTTGTTTTGCTGTGTTGCCCATAAAGGGTTTCAGACAAAAAAGAAAATGTAATTTTTGTCCTCCTCATCAAACTGAAAAATCATTTTTCTCCATTGAGGGATACAGGTCCCACCCCTCTGTATTTATGATCATTCTTTCTGTACTGTTTTGCTACAAAACTGAGGCACACTGGTGGTAGAGTCATACCCTGGGCTTGCCTATAGTTTGCTAGTGTCAGTAGTGGTAGTATAACCCAAAGGTTTAAGACTTCCTTTGTCCCTCAGTGCACTCCAATGGATTTCAGGGTGAGTACAAAAATCAATTTTTTGCTCTTCAGCTTGTCACTGACACTTTTATGAGACTACAGCAAGGACAGATCTTGTATGCGCTTGATTTGTACACAGCTTGCTGTCTTGCAGGGCTGTGTAAATCTCAGGACTGGATTTACAGAAATGAAAATCCTTTGATACATGAGACAATTCCTATCTATGTATTTAATCTTCTTTGTATTTAGAGGTAGTGGGAAGTGCTCTGCTATTTTTGAGGAGGAATTTAATATAAAATGTAAATTTTTCTGGGTACTGCTTAGATGCCATTAACGTTTCTAATTCAGTCCCAGTATAAATATCTTGTATTTTGTTTTGACTGATTGTTGACCTCAACAATGAACTAATAAAAAAAACTGCGTAGAGGAATTCAGGACTTCTTTTTTGTTTTACAGGTTGGATACCAAGCAGGAAGCAACGGTCAACCTCTACCTGCTCGCTACACCCATGACTTGGACAGTGCCTTGGTGCCAGTGATTCATGGGGGCACATGCCAGCTGAGTGAGGGCCCAGTAACCATGGAACTTATTTTTTATATCTTGGAGAATATCTCATAGGGATGAAACAAGCATCTCCTCACAAGCTGTCGCCAGCTGAAACATTTGCACTTTAATCATGGAAGATTCATCTTTTTTTTTTTTTTTTTCTTTTGCTAATACTTGTACTAGGTCAGAATGCAAGGGGTGAACAGCAGAACGCTTTAAATCTTCTATGCATAGCCAATGGAAGGTGCCAGACTGCTGATTGGCACTGTATTTCCAAGCCCAGAGATTTTACAAACGCTTGAAGGCGATCTTGGATGAGGCAAAAGGGAGGAGAGAAAAACTCTTGTAGGTGCAAAAGAGACAAAGAAAATCCTAATTACAATCAGGAATCTCACGTTGACCTCATTGCAACCATTGCTGCAAACTCTTTTGCTTGTGTTATGTTTTACTTGTTCACCTTACTCAAGTTTACACTGTCAAGACCAGCCTGAACCATTTGTCCTGTTTGGTTTGTAACTCCCATGTACAATGCATGGCTAGGAGACACAGCCTGTAACATCAATCTCATAAACCAGCCTGAGCGCATGAAACCAGCTGCCAATTGCCAGGCTGAGTCTTCGCTTGCAGGTTCAGCAATATCTTTTTCTTTTATTTTGTACAATTCAAGAAGCGTACAAGATCTGTCCTTGCTGTAGTCTCATAAAAGGGTCAGCTTTATCCATCAGCCTACATAGTGGGGGGGAGGACACTGTTACATACAAGAAGCAACTCTGAAAATCATTATGCGTTAAGCAATGTCAGAACTCGTCCAGCCGTTGCTACTGGCGCAAGGTAACACGTTACTGTTTACACACTACATGTTTGTCTTCAAGACCGCATGCTGCAGTCTACGATTCACTTGAGCATTATTCTGTAGTTTGCAGCATTTGTAACGACAGAAATGCTATCAGTTTTACTGTGTGTGCCCAATCCGGCTCCCACCTTTTGGCTCAGGTCAGGTGCCAGTTGGTTGGGCCTGACTGCCGTCTACTGTGGGTCCTGGAAGATGTTTACACAGAACTGTGTTTGACACGATACACAACATACAACTCTTCCAGAGTGACCATTATTTAATGCTAAGTAATACTACTTCAGTTTTCTTTTTTAATTTATTTACGTTAATTCATTGTGATACCATTTGTTTTTGAAATTTTTTGGGGTATTTTTTTTTTTTTCTGTTAGGCTTCACGCAAACATGTTCAGCGTCCATATGTTGGGTCTGTCCCTATTTGCCATTTCTTAATGATCTCATATGGTGGGGGAATGAGGAAGGGTACCACCAGGTGGTTCATACTACAGGCCTTTTTGTTGTTAATCTAGCTCCCTCCCTCAATTTAAATTCAAGGCAAATACTGACATTGGCCTAATGGGAGGCACCTCACATTGCATTGTGGGTTGGAGGGAATGCCTTAGATAATGCGTACTGGACGGGCTTTATTTGTCTAATGCCTTTTCTTCTTGCTTTCAAGTGTATCTAAAGCCCAAAAGTTTTTGTTTAGTTTTGCATAACATAGGGAAGAATTGGTACCCCTGGCAGGCTTTTATTGTGGTCTGTGTCCCCACATCCTCTCTATTTGTCCTGTTAACAATTGCAGCAGGGACTAAAGAGGTAGAAATCTTCCGATAGGGAAACTTGTTGCTGTTACAACAGGAGTTTCTCATTTGGGAGAGATTTTCCTTCACTTCCTGTTGTCTTAGAGACAGCAACTGAAATCTAACCAGTGGGAAATAGCTAAAAAACAAAAAAAACAAAGGGGTTTAACAATTTGCCGTTCTTCCAAATCTAAAAAAGTTTTGGTTTTTTATATATATATCTCAAGTTTGGGGCTCTTGTGAGTAGGGGAAGTAGGGTGCTACCATCCCTATTTTAAAAAGTCAGGAGATCATCCATCCATTGGGCGATGTCGGCTGTCACAATATAAAGTCAGTTAACGTTCTTTGTGAAGAAGGGGCTTCTTTAAATCTTTTAAAATTCTGTGCTCCTGGTTTCCCTTTTCCTGGTGTTGAGCTGCAGGAAGTAACTGTTCTGAATATTGAGCTGCAGTAGTCCCTGCTTTGAATAGTGAGCTGCAGTAGTCCCTGCTTTGACTAGTGAGCTGCAGTAGTTCCTGCTCTGAATATTGCACATTTTCTTAACAGCCGCTGGGAGTAACTTTTAGGGGAAGGGAATAGGGGAGAACTTGTTGATTGGTCAAACCAAATTGTGCGTAAAGGATGGTTTATAACACACAGAATCAGGACAGTGTTTAAGACCGGCTTAATTACGGACCAACACTTTATGAAAAATGCTATTTGTGTTTGGATGCAGTATTGGGGGAGAAACAAGTACAGTATGTGGGAAGAAACGAGTGCAGTCTAAGGCCGCGTACACACGCGCGGACTGTTCGCCCAACTTTGTCCGCTGAACAGTGTTTGGGCGGACAGTCCGCTCGTGTGTGGGCTTTCAGCGGACAGTTTCAGCGGACAGTTTGACGAACAAGGTTTTTCGGAAATTCTGTAAAACTGTCCGCTGAAACCTTGTTTGAGCAAACAGTCCGCCCGTGTGTAGGCTTGTTCGTCAAACTAAGTTCCGCGCATGCTCAGAAAGGCTTAACACGCCGAAAGTTATAATGCAGTGTATAGGACGTCGTATTTTTCGTCCCGTCGTACGTGCCGTTCACGTCATCGCGCACGGTTTCAGCAAACTGTTCGTTCGTCGTGTGTGGGCATGTCCGTCCATGCTAATTTTGAGCGGACTGTTTGCCGAAACTGTTTGACGGACAAAGTTGGGCGAACAGTCCCCGCGTGTGTACGCGGCCTAATGGTTTTCCCATGTATCATTACTGTTAGAAGGGTCAAAACGATCAGTTTATAGTTTTGTGCTCACAGGAGGTTTCCTCTTGTAGTTACTGGCTGAGGTCATCTGGCGAATAGGATTGTAGCTCAAAAGCTAATTCTGTGCAATTGCAAAGTGCAAACTTAGATTTTTGCGGCTTATAATTATTGAAAGCGTGATGCATTTAAATCGGGGGGAGAGTGAACATGGATTGAAGAAGTAAGCCGGCCAGACAATTCCCCAGACAGGACAACCTTTCCAATAACGCTATGTATCATGTGTATCCACTTAACGTCATAGTAAGACTTAAACTACTGGCTTTCTTGGTTTCCTAAAGTCTGTTGTAGAATTTTCAGTGCTGTGAAACAGCAGAAGCTCCACTATAAAGGGAAAATATAATGAATAGTTTGCGTTATGTTCATGTTTACCATAAAAAGTATTTTTTTTTTAATCTGAATTTCACAAAAGCTTCCGCTTTTATATGTTTTCAGTATAGAGATTTTTAGATTGGGCACCACAGCATGCCCTTTTTTGGCTTGGTGCAATTACTTTGCTTCATTCTTAGACCTCATACACCCTGGGCATTTAGCCCCAGGGCAGAAAACTTCAGAAATTAGCTGTGGTTGGAGGGCACAGGCACACATCCATCCCTGCTGCCTGTCAAACGCTATGACAAGTCTGATGGCTTCGGCTGGAAGGGGCTGGGCGGTGCACCTAACAGTATGTGCCCAGGGATGAATGCTCACAAAGCAGTTATTAAATATGGCTTCCCCTTGTACAAATAGTTAAAAATTATACAAAAAAACTGAAAATTGTAAACAGATTGTTTACCCCAAGCTAATCTCATGTACTATACTCCCATTAAAAAAAAGAAAGAAAGAAAATGCTTTCCCTTGAAAGCGATTAGGTTATTTACATAAGTGAGTGCAGATAGATACATTTATTACTAAATCTTGAAGAATACATTTTCTAAGGTTATTGTAATGGGCCTCTTTTAAGTGTATTTCAGGTAACAAAATCAGACACTGAACTCCTAATATCTCCTAAGGGGACTTTGCAATTTTGTTTAAGTCAGAAAGGACACTTGGTTTGTCTTAGGCCTGGTTCACATGGTGCAAAGATGTCAGTTTTTCTGCACGCGTTCTGCAAGGACACAAAAAATAAACATAAACAATTGTTCTCTATGTGCCCTGTTCACATCACAACACCGGTATCACGTGAAGATTTGTTCTACACAGGAATCTGTAACATGTATGACGTTTTCTGCAAGGGGAAAAAAACTGACATGACATCAAAATTGGTGTGAACAGGGCACATAACTGACGCGCATGAAAACTGATGTGAAACTGATGTCTCTGCAACTGAAATCTGCATGGTTCTCCTATCAGATACCATGAGTTTTCATGCACGTATGGTGTGAATGAATCCTTAGAGGCACTGTGAAAAGCCTGATGACTATGGCTCCTTTGAGATCTGGTAACATGGTCCTGTGCTACACAACCTCCCCACCCTATGACTTGCAGATAGTATTGATCAGAACCTGGGAACACACAGGTCTGCATTTTCACAAGCCAATATTTGTCCCCATTCAGAAAAAGACATCAGGGATTATCATGCATTCAATCAGTACATAATGGATGGCAGGAATAAAATCATCAAACACCCCCCGAGTCAGTTTAAAGCTGAATCCTAGCCTTACCTTCAGTCTTGTATGGATGGATGCACACGCTCCTCTCCTGTACTGAAATCTTACTGTGATTTCACTGTGAGTGGCTCAGTATGGAGCTGCAGTCAGAGCTTGCCTTATTCCCTGGCTGGAGGATGTCCTGCATCTTCTAGCCCAGGGGTGCTCAACCTTTTGAAGAGCACGGGCCACTTAAAGTGATTGTAAAGGCTCATTTTTTTTAAATTTATTTTTTTATTTAAAATAACAAACATGTCATACTTACCTCCACTGTGCAGCTTGTTTTGCACAGAGTGGCCCTGATCATGCTCTTCTGGGGTCCCCCGGCTGTGCTGGTAGCTACTCCTCTTAGGAGATAACCCCCTAAGGGAAGCACTGGCGCGGGGGGGTTACCTTGCGGCGCGCTCCCGAGTCCAGCATTTGGTGCCCATAGACACGATTGCCGGACTCAGCCCCGCCCCCCGGCATCATTGGATTTGATAGCTTCAGGAGCCAATGGCTGCGCTGCTATCAATCTATCCAATCAAGAGCCGTGCAGAGAGGGACAGCGTGTTTCCATTGGATGAAATTCGGGGTTCTGGTAAGTAAAACTTGGGGGGTGGTCACTGCCAGGTGTTTTTTTCACCTTAAAGCGGAGTTCCATGTTTTTTATGTTTATTAAAAGTCAGCAGCTACAAACGGTGTAGTTGCTGACATCTAATAAACAGACACTTACCTGTTCCACGGTGCAGCGATGCGGCCGAACGGAGCGTCGCTTCTCTCCTCCTCTCTGCCAACGCCTCCATTGCCACTCTGGGCACCCAGCCGTGACAGCTTTCGGCTTCACGGCCGGGCACGCATGCGCGAGTCGCGCCGCGCTCCCGGAGTGAACAGGTGATCTCCTGGGACGTGTCCCAGGAGATCACCTAGAGGGAGGGGCCACCTAAGGCGAAAGGAGGAGTCGCCCTGGCGGTCCCTGGGCAGGAGGAGGAAGTGGGACAGGAAGTCCCCCTCCTAACAAAGCCCCCACTCACCCCACCCCCAAAAAAAAATTACATGCCAAATGTGGCATGTAAGGGGGACGAGGAGTGCTTAAAATGAAAATTCTATTTTTGGGTGGAACTCCGCTAGGATGCATTAAGGTGAAAAAAACTGGAGGGTATACAACCCCATTAAGTGATTTGGTAAGCAGTCGTAGGCCTCAATTAAATGGTTCAGAATTTCAAAATGTTTATTTTTTTGTAATTCTATTTTTTTTTTCCAGACAAAAGTCAGGTTATAAAATGTAGATAATAAAAGTTTGCTGAAGTATATAACATTGATTCTCGTTACATAGGTCAATAACAATGCCCAAGAGAAGCCCGCATAACACAATAATGTCTGATATGCAGCAATAGAGATTAGTCTAGACTGGTACCTGGAACAAAAAAAAAATAGTACAGGGATATAAAACTATAAAAGAGACAACCTTGGCAAAATGTTTATTTTGAACAGCATAATCAAGATTTTAAACAATCAGGATCATAATTTTCCATAGGATTAATCCCGGTTAGATGTTTACCCACCGTCTAATCACAAAATGAGTGGGTGACACTTGTGTGAACACTCACTTTTTTCAAGGACTCTGTGGGTTTCCTGTGGGCTAGCTGCATTTTGCCATATAATTCTATTGTATCTTGAGGGTGTGGTGCATTTCTAAAAGCATTCAGGAGTTTTGCTGCACTTTTAGAGAGCGCACCAAACCTACAAGATATAATAGAAGTCTATGGCTCTGTGCAGCTAACCCATAGGAAAGCCTCAGGTGCACTGCTCAGCACTCAGTATATTAGCACGCGCAGCATAATATTTGTTGACCCTTTTCTAAGTGCCAATAAGCCTATTGCTAGAAGCAATTATGCCCAGTGTATGTGCTAATACACTGACCTGAAGGCCTCTTCTTTTTTTTTTTCTTTCCTTCCATCATGCAGCTTCTGCTGCTGACATTGTTCTCCAGACTGCTAGAAGAGATGAGAGGTGAAGTTCACTTGGTATCATTCCTCCTGGGACCAGAGCTGGTGCTGCAGAAGAAGCATCGGCGTGTGTGGCTTCTGCTTCCTCCGCTGCCGACTCACTGCACTCTGATGCTCTGGGATTGCAGGTCACAATCGACAGGTTGCTGACCCTGGGCACGCGCTTCCCTGATCTGTTTTTATTTATTTTTTTACATTTTTTATTAAATAATCTGATTAGGTTTGAGGTTACAGGCAAAATCAGATGGCTCCGTCTGGCCATGGGTCTAGCCCCTTCCTTCCCAGCCTGACTGTCCCTCGTCTGCCCTTTTTATTCGTTGGCTTATATTTCTTTCAGTCGTGGAGACTTCACATCACGTAAGCATTACCTTAGGCAGGCCCCATGCAAATATAGTCTGTCTAGGAACACCCACTACTTCATTATTATTATTTAAGGTACTTGTATAGTGCCGTCAATTTACACAGCGCCCATAACTCACATTTGTATACTAGGGCTAATTTAGACAGAAGCCAATTAACCTACCAGCATGTCTTTGGAGTGTGGGAGGAAACCGGAGTACCCGGAGGAAACCCACGCAGGCACAGGGAGAACATGAAAACTCCAGGCAGGTAGTGTTGTGGTTGGGATTCCAACCAGCAACCCTTTTTTACTGCTAGGCGGGGTGCTACCCACTACACCACTGTGCCACCCTGACATTCATCTTTCAAGACATTTTGATACTGTATAATCCCACTGCTTGTATCAGGACAGAGGGCTCTTATGTGGAGCACTGAGGCAGAATGCTGTGATATTTTAAAGTTGAAGCCCTTCCCATCAGCCATCATCTCCCTGCATTGTATACATAAGCACAGAGACCCAGTGATTATGTCACTAACAAAAATGGAAATTTTTTTATTTAAAATTTTCATTTGCATTTGATGAGGGAGGAAAGGAGGCACCAGGCAGGGCAAACGGTAAGCAGAAAAAAAAAACTTCAGTTTTAAATGCTATGATTTAGTGTTTGATGGGCGATCACTTCTGAACCCTTTCACTGTTCTAGTTGGACTGGCTGTTCCAGTACATATTACTAAAATGTACTTTCAGCTTCTGATGGAATTATGCAAAGAATGACCTATAACATCATCGGCTGGAGCCAGGTTGTTTTCTTACAGGTCTTGGCATCTAATTTGGTTTAATTCCATTGCCAGAAATTAAAAGGCCACTTTTCAGCTCCAGATATGATTTACAGTTGGCTTACAGTAATTACATCAATCTATTGATGGGGTATTTTAATTTACACTTTCTTTACACTTTTCCAATTTCCAAAGGATAATCTAGTTTTATAAAATAAAAAAATAGATTCAACATCGTGTTTTTTTTTTAAATAGAATTCTGAAATGTGGATGGATTTCAATAAGGGAAAATACAGCGCTCTTGGCAGACCCATATTATGATATACCTGCTTTTTCTGTATGCGCTAAACCACCATTTTATTGGCTAAACCAGAATTTTAAATTAATTTCTAGAGCTGCACGATTAATCATCAAGAATCGCTATCGTGATCTTGACTAAAGTGTTTCCTGATTCTTTCTATGCAAAGAATTTTCTCTGCCCTTCTGAAGCCACAACCGTCAAAGGAAAGGAAGGGAAAAAAACGGGCAGTCTGCCAAGAATCAAAACATTTTTTCTCAGTTGAACTTAAAGCGGAGGTTTACACAAAAATTGAACCTCTGCTTTTTGGAACCATGGCTCGCACATGCGCAGTAGGGAACCGGGAAGTGAAGCCGCAACGCTTCACTTCCTGATTCCCTCACCGAGAATGGCGCCAGCAGCAGCAGCCGAGAGCCGAGCGATTGCTCGGCCTCGTCTGCCAACATCGCTAGACTCCAGGAAAGGTAAGTGACCATTTATTAAAAGTCAGCAGCTGCAGTATTTGTAGCTGCTGACTTAAAAAAAAAAATAAAATCTTTTTGCCGGACTTCCTCTTTAAGTATAAACATTGCAACAATTTGTCAATGGAATAGACTTTGTGTGTAAGGCCCCTTTCACACTGGGGTGAAGAGGCGTCTGCAGTAAAACGGCGAAATTTTAAGCGCTGCTTTAGTGGTGGTAAACCCCCCCCCCCCCCACGCTAGCGGCCGAGAAAGGGTTAAAACCACCACAAAGTGCTGCTTCAGCAGCGCTTTGCCGGCAGTATAGCCACACTGCCCCATTGATTTCAATAGGCAGGAGCGGTGTATACACCGCGCTTTCACCGCTCCAAGGATGCTGCTAGCAGGACTTTTTTTACCGTCCTGCCAGCGCACCGCTCCAGTGTGAAAGGCCTTAGGCTTTCACACTGGAGACACAGCAGCAGCTGTTTCAGGTCGGTTTGCAGGCGCTATTTTTTAGCACAATAGCGCCTGCAAAACGACCCAGTGTGAAAGGAGTAAGTGAAAAAAGTTTAACCAATTAAACACTAAACCTTTTTCTGACATTTGTTGGTTTCAAGTTAAAATATTTTTTTTTTGCTAGAAAATGACTTGGAACCCCCAAACATTATATATATATTTTTAGTAGACACCATAGAGAATAAAATGGTGGTTGTTGCAATATTTTATGTTGCACTGTATTTGCACAGTGGTTTTAAAATGAAATTTTTTGGAAAAAATTACTTTAATAAATAATAAAAAAAAAAAACTAACCAGTAAAGTTAGCCCATTTTTGTTTTTGTATAATGTGAAAGATTTTACGTTGCGAGAATCATGATCTTTTTATCCTAAGCAAAAAAAAAATTGTGATTCTCATTTTGGCCAGAATCGTGCAGCTCTACTAATTTCTGTAGGAATTGGTGTCCCAGGACGGGTTAGCTAGCTGGTATCTCAGTCCATATTTCCTTGCTGGTCTGATTGATAGAGAGTGGAATTTTTGCAGCCCAAAGCAACCAGTGAGTCCGAGTGTTGAAAACGTTCAGCAGACCTTTTTGACATCTATCTTCCCATAACATGTGCATTTAAGCTGTATAATAATTTAATCTATTTTAGACATGTTATTTACCTGTAAAAGACTCCCTTGTGTAGACACCTGAAAGCCTCGGGATTGCTCCTGGGTACTGCAGTCTCAGATGTGATGTCAGCAACTCCCAGGGAAAAGACAGCAGATATACATGTAAAACGTACGTAGGAAGACGTTTCATCTCTGTGTATCATCTAAGGCTGTTCACTTCACTGGGTATATGTGAGGGTTTACATCCACTTTAAAGTGATACTAAAGCTATTTTTCAGAAATAGAAACAAGGTAATACTTACATGCTACTTGCAATCTCTTCTAGCAGTGCCCCACTGATGCTGTCTGTTCCTTGCTACTTTTGGTTGCATCCTTTGCATGCTTGCTTCCCAGCTGGGCTGTGTGTATCCATAGACAGACACACACACACTGCTGCTAAGTCGTGCATCTGTTCCCTCCTCGTAGGTGTTTGACTGACAGCAACAGGAGTGGTGACATGGAGCCAGATAGGTGTTAAGGTTTGGGGGAAGAAGGGTTTTGGGCAGACAGGGGGTAATTTTTTACCTTAAAGCGGATCTGCACACAATTTTAAAAGTTAAGCTCACTGGTTTCTAAATATAGCACAAAGTGCTCATTTTTTTTTTTTTTTTTTTTTTAACCTTAAGATATGTGGTTTGCCTGTGTTATGTCCCTGGGGCTGTGGGCGGGGATTTTGCAGGTATTCGTATAATTTCCTGTCTTCGCCATCTCCTGGGATCTCGTGTCATTCATCCCAGGAGTCAGTGCGGAGAGCCGCCGCAAAATCTCGCGGGATTTCAACTGATGTGACGTCTCCCCGTTTTGAGAGTGCTTCACATCACAACGGGGCGGGAACTTCCTAAGATGCCACCCATTGTGATGGCAACAAAGATGTTTACGCCGCTCGGCGCAGTTACAACTGAGCATGCGCGGGAACCAGCAAGGAATGCTAGTACATCTACTGTACTGTAACAAGGAAGTGATTGCTTGTGGGCTTCAAATGCCCACAAGCAAGATGAAAACGACTATATATTATTTTTATAACTTACGATTTTAAAGAAAAACGGACATGGATAGCGGAAAATAACACTAGTGTGAGTGAGAGTAAAGCCTCATACACACGATAGGACTTTGTACAAACTTTCCTGTGGATTTTTGTACAAAGGGTGTCGGCCCTGAACTTGTATTGCATACACACAGCAGGACTTTTTCAGCCAACTTTCACCAAATCATGTGCTTTTTCTGCTCTTTACCGTGTCTGCAGATCCGCTTTAAGTTAAAAAAAAAAAAATGTTTATACTTTAGTACTACTTTTATACAATTTTTTTTTTTTTTATACCTACAAAGAAAATTGATTTGCATACATTTTTTTTTATCCTTTCCCTTAGTGTTACTAAACCCACATTCACTATATCTGGTCTCCCACAGTACACAGAAATACAATTATTTTAGTAAATATAAACAGCTAAATACCTTTTCTCAGCAGGAGTGAGTTTGTACTCAAGAACTCTTTCTAGGAATGAATAGAAGTCCAGCGTGCATGTGCAAGCCCTGATGTCCGATGCTCAATGAATTTGCACTTATAAGCCTGAGCTGTTAATCTATTTTTTCCCCTGAGGAAGACAGGAGCACTTTGTGTCTATTCATCTACTTCAGTTCCCAATTTCCATTGTTAAGCTGAATTTCACCTCTAAACTGAAAATTAAACTGCAGATTGGTTTAGTTTTAAGAGTTTTTCCACAGCCCGTCATAGTGACTCTATATTGTAAGTGTCTCGGTAGATATAAGAAGATATCTCCAGCTACAGTTACACATTAGGATTTATATGATAATGTAATCTAGGCATATGGGCAAATATGGGGGTAGCATCTGTAATATTGTATAAATATTATAAACTGTATTTTGATGGCTTACCTTTTTAAAGGGGATTTTTAGCAAACTGAAAAACACAGGTTACAAACACCTTTTGTATTATCCTCTCCCACAGGTCCTGGTTTCTAAAGATCTGCGACTTGACCTGCTGTTATAAATCTGGCATTGCAGCTTGACTTACAGAAAAAGTCTCACCAAACATTTTCTTGTTACTCCTGTCCTCCAGTGGACAATGTGCATATAGCACTTTTTTTTTGTCATGTTACGTCATCCAAGTACTGAGCTAGCATGGTTGACAGGGCGCTTCTCATAGGTGGGATGCTACCCATACAGAGGGAATGACGGGAAGAGGTGAGCAAGATTGACAGTGTATGGGGAGAAAGAGAAAGGACTTCTAGGACAATGTGATTGAGCAAAGGTGGTGAGAAAGGAGAATATAATTGGTAGTTGGAGGTGGGAGTAGAGGAATCCTAGTAAGAAGGCAGTAGCTACTGGGCTTTGCTGCAGTTCTCCCATAGGAACACCCACAAATTGGGCTTCATACAGGGGGTGGAGCTCACAGACAAAATTACAAGACATAGAGAAGTGCTTTTCTGCCAAATGGTCCTGTTAAATCACACGTTTTCTTTCAAATGAATCTTTGAACCCCCAGGTAATCTTTTATTCTTGCTGAGACTACTTCTATGCCATAATGAAGTTCTTGTGGAAAACACTGAACCCTTATTGTCTAATGTTTCAGATGACAGCAGGACATTATCATTTCAAAGAGGGAAACTCCTTCCACCTTCTGTAAAGCAGTTTCAATTACAATACTGGCTGACTGTGGGCTGTATTTGTACTAGCTGCTAAAACAAAGAATGGGCAGAGCAGGGGTGAAGGACAATATCAAACTATCTACAGCCATAATAGTGTTCAACAGGGGGCCAACAAGAAAAGTATTGGACAGCCTCTGCGTTTATTAGATTATTTACCTGTCGTCATAATGGCTTAACAACATTTGTTCTTTGGGTCGAGTTGTTACTGATGAAACCTGTAATCACGCTGGTGTTCTGTGTAGAAGTATTAAGGCGTGGGCTGGGTCTTGGGATATGTAATACTCTGAACTTATGCAATGAATAGCTGATGATGTAGTTTTATGCTATTTCTTAGTTACTTGGAAAACTATTGATCTAGCGCCTTCTCATTTGCCAGCATCTTTTGCGATTTCCCAGAATCCTGCAGGCTACAGCCAGACTGACTGTGTGTAAATACAGATCATGATTTCTACAATGCCGATTCTCACACACTTTGGGACCCTGGGACATTATAGTTCAGATTACCTATATGCCTTTGTAAGTCTGATAATGTCTTCTCTGTTGAACAATTAAACATGCCATCTGTCTTGTGTATCCTAAATTAGTTTTCCTTATTTTTTTTCTGTGTGAAGTTTGTTTCTATTTTGTGACTCCACCATTTGTTTTTCTACGAGCACATGACAAAAACATTCATGTCTGGGATATTGTCACACATTTGTCACAAATATAGGACAAATTCTAGGATAGGAAAGGGGACGGGCAAATGTTAAGTCTACTTGTTTATTTTTCATTGTGTGATCCTTGTGGCGCAAAAGTTGGGGTGTGCATTAATGGTTTAGAGTGGTCACAACACCTTATGGAAGAACTCCAGGAAGCAACATTTCTTCTGTCTTAAAGATAAATTCCAGGTAAACCCCAAAATAGTATTTTCACACAGGAAGGGTTGGTTTCGGTTTTTCTCAATGGCAGATGAATTCCAGTTATGGATATTTTTTCATTGTTAAATTGGCCAAGCTTGGACCAATGTAACTATGCATACACCATATCTGGCCAGTCTACCTGGAAGTTGGAAGTCACTGCAGCAGGCTCTGCTACTCCAGTCATCTCCACGAGCTTCTGGGTCCCATGCTGAGTGGCTGCTTACTGAACACGGGCAATTTCTCACTTGGTATGGGCTCCATTCAAGGAACACTTTGCATCTTTTTAATGGATGCAAAGTGTTTTCTAAATGAAAAAGGTGGATTCTGGAGATCACTGGGACTAATGATGTCTACTTCAGTGATTTCCAGCTTCCAGGGTGATTAGCCAGGCATGGTATATACAAAGTTAAATTGGTCCAAACTGGACCATACCTGAAATTCATCTTCAAGTCTCACTACCATTGAGAAACAGCAGTCAACCTTCCCTGTGTGAAAATGACATTTTGGAGTTCACCTGGTGCCAGCAGTACCTGAAATGCAGAAATGTTTCAATGTTGACACTCCCACCATATTGCAGCCAAGTATATGCAATACAATAGATGATAACCAGCATCCCTTTGTTTCCTGTAGGTATTTCTCTTTCCCCCACTAGATGGTGGTATTTAAAAAAAATAAAAATGTTTGCAGCACCAATAATAAAATACTATGAAAGGGGCTCATTTATGCTTGCTTTAACTTTAACATGCCTACCACATTGCCAAGCTTCAAAAAAGCATGTTTAATGTCCTGGGGTTTTTTTTATTGTTTATTATTATATATAAAGGGGCCCAAAAGAACCCTGGTCCATTGGTATCCTCAGGCAACTGATCCCCACACAGTAGTAGCCCTCAGCTCTGCTGATGCCCCACACAATAGTAGCCCTCAGCTCTGCTTATCCTCTGCCCTCTCCGGCCCCCACTCACCTCCCACTTTCTTGCTCCCACACTGCTCACCATGAGTGCCATATGCTAGTTGCTCTGCTCAAGTCTGCACACTGCAAACCAGGTATGATACCAAGCCAGCACTGACCTCTCCAGAGGCATTAAATGTGATGATATACTTTCTCAAAAAACAACAGCAAAAACTGGGGGTGGCTAACTTACTTGATACGGGGGGGGGGGGCCCTCAAGTTTGGCCCCTGACATCATGAAAGGGCTGAACATAATATCCAGTGAGTGTAATGCTGCAGAAAGCTGCCAGACATGGAACAGGAGGTGGTCACGGGTCAGAGGCCGCAGATATGCTGTGGGAACGTGCTGGAGAATGGAGACACATTACATGTGACGGCTATTGCAGTCCCTTTAAAAATAATCATTCCATGTCTTCTCCCAACCAGCCCCCTTATTTATTTGTACCACACATTTTTTCTAATCAAGATCAATTATAAGTGATCATAGTACCAAAACCTCAGGGTCCATTCGAACCAGGTGTGTTGGGTGGCTTTTCCATCGCAGTCCGTTCATATCTCCACCGCAAGACAAGGCAAAATCTCTCATCTCCAGTGTGACCAGTTCACACCACTGTGTTGTGGTGTGCACTGAAAAAAAAAAAAAAAGTACCTTCTCCAGCGCATTGCATGCCAGCCAGTAGAACTCTATGAAATGTCTCTGGTAACCTTTCAATAAAATTTGTTTAAAAAAAGTGAATAGTGCAAAACGCTGGTATCTGCACATTAACCCTGCACTGGTCTGGCTGGACCGCATCACGCACCAATCACTGCGTTGCAATGCAGTGGCTGTTGTGACTGAGCCCTAAAAGGAGAAAAGTGATAGTGCAAAGGAACTTGAACAAAAAAAATTTAACTACTAAAAGCCAGTCTAAAAGTTATTTTTCTTCACTGGCTACAATAATCACCAAAACGCAGACTACTACCAGCTGGGGCTGCGAGGGTTGCATGGTTCCCCTGAGCAGCTTAGGTACCAGGGTTCCAGAGCTGATTTCAGTCTATTTCTAACAGCTTCAAAACACCTGCAGATTGTTTACATTGGAGGTCACCAAGATTCTGTTGCAGTAGAAATATCGCTATGATTTCACTGAAATTTAAAACCATTTTCTTCCCAATGCTTATACATACAGAGATGAATGAGGGTTTTTTTTTTTTTGCATTTACTGTTTGTTCCAAATAAGTGAATACTTTAAGCGTGCATATTCTAGGCACAGGTTCGGTTTAAAGAGTGGATGCACTCTCGTAGTCAGTGGAAGAGGCACACGACCTGCTGAAGACAGGTAAAGGTACATGACTGCAGCTAGTTTTAGAAGATAAATCATAGAAGTGTTCAATACTGATACTAGGTTTGTTGCCAATGTAAAACTCTTCTGTTCTTGTAACTAAACAGGCATGTTTTGGCTTTGTTTCGGACAAGCCTTGCCTTTTTTTTTTGCCATATTTGAAGTGTACACACCAAGTATGGCAATTTAACTGGGTTAGCTCACACCTTGTTTCCTGCATGAAATGTTGTACCCATAACCAAGCTGTAAAGGGAAAGACAACATGGGTGTGCAAAATCCTGTTTGAAGCGATGATCTGCCTGATGTTCATGCATGGGCTGGGCATTTGGTACGTTGCATGATTATACCACGTTCATCCACAGAACCCTATGATTTTTACCAATAAACTTTACACTGTCTTCACATGTATCGAAAAGGTGGAGCAGATTGATGGAACCTGGAGCACGAGTAGGATCATTGGGGTTGATTTACAAATGTAAAACTGAGAAATGCATCTATAGGGATCCTCAGATAAAGGAGAAGCCTGGGCTTCATGGATAATTGCCCCAGTGGTCTGTACTGAGCCCACTGTTTGGCCAGACCAGCTGTATTTGTGACTATGGTCAAGAGCTCCATGACTGCTGCAGTTTTCATAAAGCCACCACCATAAATCATAGTTCTGAAAAAGTGCATCATACATGTAAATTTCTCCCATAGGTACCAACCAGATTGTTCATTTGTAAATTTCACATCTTCCTTCCACTTAATTTAACTTGCAATAGAAACCTGAAGGGAGAAAAAATATTGTGGAGTATGGGTAGCACAGAGACCTTTCTGTGATAAACCAGACCCCAAAAAAGTTTATATTATAGTAAAGAAGGTATGGAGGACACAGTTTCTGATTGCCATTTGACTTGTTGTCATGCTGATCCAGAGGCTTCAGTACTTTGTTAGTGACCAAGAACAAGTATGCAGATCCTAAAGTCCGATTCAGATGGCTGAATGCTGGTTCTGTATATCAGAAGGTATTGAAAGTGTGTCAGAGAACTTGTGCGTTTCAGCAATAGCGTCTACATTCAGGGACTATTCAAAGTAAATCTGTACAGTTTATAGTCACAGTATTTCTAGGGATGATTGTTGTACTGATGTAGCCATTGATAACAGCAAAAAAGTCAGACAATATAGCTAGTAAGAGGATGGCTGCTTGATAACTATTGCTTGTCTTGGCTCCAAGCATTCACCATAGACAAACATCAGAAAGTGGAATGTAAAGTAAGGGGGTGGTTGACATGACACCCCAATCCTTTTGCTGCTTATTGTTTCGGGAAAGTGCTTGGAGCCAATAACAACAAAAAAGACCTTGGTTGCACATCTGTGTGGAGAAATAAAACAATACCGGAGCTCGATATGGCTATTCCAATTCCATACTATGGTTATCTCAATTAGGGATAAAAATGAATGTTCTCCTCCTGTGACCCAAGAGATGGTTTGCTTCACGGGCCCATCATGCGGATACAGGGACATCACAGCACATTGACCTTAAGGTGGAGTGAGTAGATACATAAATTATACTGTGTGGCTGGCTTAAGAGACCAGCTCAACTGCATATTCAATGTTATCCCTGGTTCAAAAGTAGAGACTGTATTGTTAATAGTAGAAATTTAGAGATATAAACAGTTCTGCCCTTAGAAACCATAGAAGAGTCTGTTTCATTTTCATTATATATATATATTTTTTTATTAGCTTCTAAAAGGAATCACTTTAATGAAGAACTTCAGCAAAACCATGTATTTTCTGTGGAAGAAGGGGTGCAATTCTTACCTCTGATTTGAACTGATGATGCCCCATTCTAAAGCCTGCTTCAGTGTGCCCAATGCATCCTTCCAATAGAACCCTGCCAGCTGGGCCCCCAGTAGTCAACCATATTATAACTGGATTCTCTACTGCACAATAGATGAGTGAGGATAAAAGCTAAAAACTGCATTCCTTCCAGTGAATATGGAAAAATTCTATCCATACTTACCGTAATTTTCCTTTCCTGGAGGCTCATTGTATCAGCCTACTATTGGGGTAAAGCTGAGCCAATGATAGGTGGACACAATGAAATCCAAGCATATAGAAAATTGTTATCTATACTTACCAGAGTTTTCCTTGCCTGGGCACGTCCTCAATCAGCCTACCATTGGATTAGCTCCACCCCATTCCATTGGATTGATGCTATTTTTTTCTTTAGCCATCAAACATAATAAAGTAGAACTTCAGACAATTTTATTTTTCATGGTGCCAACATGGCAGCTTACATAGGGTAGTTGCCATGCCTACTGCCAACCCACAGGCCGCATTAATAGCTATAAGTCAAATATCCCCCCTCCTTCTCCAGTCCTTCTTTTGTTATAATTAATTGTGTTCATCTAACCCTCCATTTGTAGTTATTTACTACATGTACACTGCCATATTACTGTTGGGAAACTGTAGCAATACATATAATAATTTTCCTTTTTTGGCACCGAATAATAGAAGCACATCTTGCCTACTCTGTTTGTTCCATCTACGAAAGACTGCATACTTGTATATATTCCTGTGTCCTGTGGGTTGATAGCAGGTGAAGAGATTATCAGCTGCCTTGATATAGGCAGAGGAAACTTGTGGTAAGTACTGATACCATTTTCTCATTTTTATTGAAAAGTAGAGGAGGGTAGCATCCTATGCCAGCGTTATTTCTGCTCTCTGTATCCACACTGGGTTAAATTTCTTATCGTTTCCAGTGCTGGAAATACAGCAGGAAGTACCGTATCGGAGAGAAGTTGTAATATTTCTCTACGCAAACTTTTTAATGTCAGTTTCTTCTTTAAATTATTCTCCTAACTTCCTGTCCTGATGACATGACAAGAAGTGAGTAGATACCCCCCCAATGAGGGCACAGCCAGCAGTCAAAATGAATAAAGGTTCTAATCTTTTCCCCCCCACTATATACAAAACTGTTTGGTCTGGAGTTCTACTTTAATAGTGGAACCAGCAGTTAGATGCGTGACCCAGGCTCAGTAGCTCTAATAAGATGTTGTTAGAACTTTCCATGTACAGAATGTTGCTTAGAAGAGACTTTAGCATGCGATAGCACTGCATGGCACCCCAACCCACTCACACCAGATTATAGATGCTCCAACAATACCTCATTTGTTCTGATGCAAAAGTTAATTTGCTTGCTTCCTTGGTAACGTACAATCATTATGTAACATGTCTTTTTTTGATTGGACTATAAAATTTATTTTTTCCTTTAATAAAAAATATTTTATTTTGTACTGCAAACAGGAACACTGTATTTTCTACAAAAAAAATGTAGATTGTAGATTGGCATTGATTTCCCAAAAAACTGGATAGCTTTTGACCTTAAATAAAGGGGTCCCTCCTCCCATAGATCTGGACCTCCGACCTATAATTTCCTGATTCATCTGCAGCACCATCTTCTGGTCACACCTGGTACTAATGTGAAACATCATATTTTTGTCATGTTTGCATCAGTCAGTGTGGAAAAACTCTTTTAAAGGAAACCTGTGCTGGGAGGAACTGTCGTTGCTCACCACTAGTTGTCCAGCAGTCCCCTACTTCAGTACCTTATCACAGGCTCTCAAATGAGTGTACAAATTAGGCTGCATTCACACGGGCACCGATGCCTGAACTGCAGGAATGATACATTTGCACCTGCATCCACTGTGTGCAGGGAGCCTATGGAAGAGAAAGTAGATGTTGCACTAACACATCCCAATGTCAAACTTTGACAGACATGCATGGGGTCAGTATCCCCAAAAGTAGATAGTGAATGAAGCCTTAGGGTCTGTGTGGAAAGGCTTGTTTGCAGCAGATGGATTTTGCATCTCTATATTATTATTATTATTCAGGATTTATATAGCGCCAGCAATTTACGCAGTGCTTTACAATATAAAAAGGAGACAATACAGTTACAATACAATAAAATACAGGAGGGATAAGAGGGTCATGCTCAGAAGAGCTTACAATCTAATAGGGTGGGGCAGATGGTACAAAAGGTTATAACTGTCGGGAATGAGCTGATGGAAGTGGTAGGAGATTAGTTTGAGACGTGATAGGCTTCCCTGAATAGATGAGTTTTCAGGGATCACCTGAAGGTAGCAAGAGTAGGGGATAGCCGGACCAGTGGAGGTAGCGAGTCCCAGAGGATTGGAGAGGCTCTGGAGAAATCCTGGAGACGAGTATGGGGGGAGGAGACGAGAGAGCTTGAGAGTAGGAGGTCTTGAGAAGAACGGAGGGGACGATTTGGTTGATATTTGTGTTATATGTGTTAAACAGGTAAAATGTGGGTCAGAAGATCAACTGCAGGTCAAAAGCACCCGTCAGTAAATTTTGAATGATCTCAAAAGTGTCTCACACTGAATCCATCAACACAGGCCCAGGACCCATTGATACAGGGCTCCTAGGAAGTCAAAACCTCCGATCTGCATCCTTGTTTTGCAAAGAGACTCAAGTCATTGTAGGACTGCAGCCAGTGCCGGGCCAAAATCATTCAGTGAAGTGATGAGTGTACCCGAACTATGGTTATATGTATTCCACTAACTACAACATCCATATAAAATAAGAAAATTACGTGCAACAATTCTGATTGAAGCAGCTGCTCCATAAAATAACAATTCAACAAAATTAAACTTGGCGCTGCTTCTATATCAAACATATGCGCTCCTCCACCTTCTGTTTGAAGATGCCCCACAGATGCTCAATAGGGTTCAGGTCTGAAGACACGCTTGGCCAGTCCATCACCTTTACCCTCAGCTTCTTTAGCAAGGCAGTGGTCATCCTGGAAGTGTGTTTGTGGTCGTTATGTTGGAACACTGCCCTGCAGCCCAGTCTCTGAAGGGAGGGAATCATGCTCTGCTTCAGTATGTCACAATCATGTTGGCATTCATGGTTCCCTCAATGAACTGCAGCTCCCCAGTGTCAGCAGCACCCATGCAGCCCCAGACCATGACACTCCCATGACCCTGCTTGACACACTTGTCTTTGTATTCCTCACCTGGTTTCCGTCACAGACGATTGAGACCATCTGAACCAAATAGGTTTATCTTGGTCTCATCAGACTACAGGACATGGGTCCAATAATCCATGATCTTAGTCTGCTTGTCTTCAGAAAACTTTGCAGGCTTTCTTGTGCATCATCTTTAGAAGAGGCTTCCAACCTCTGCAGCAATGCTGGCAGCACTCATACGTCTATTTCCCTAAAGACAACCTCTGGATATGACACTGAGCACATGCACTAAACTTCTTTGGTCAACCATGGCAAGGCCTGTTCTTCAGAAGACACCCAGTGGGAGGGGTGAAATGCATCAAGTGAGGACAAGAGAGACCTTAATCTGAAGGCTGGAACATACATGACAACTATGGTCATTTATTACACACATGCCCAAACGTTTTTTATTGCTGTAAGTGCTTTTGCTTTTAATATTTCTAATAAACCAAACAGTATTACGCTATATACACACCTCTCTTCTTTGGTATTCTTTATACCACTATGATGAGAACCTTGTAATTGGAGAAGGTAGATTCATCACTGGTGTAGAACAAAGACCATGAGGTTTTGAATCATATTGCTGGTGAGTGGCAACTCAGGAGGGGAGAACTTTGCTTGCATGGATGGACTTGTCACTTATGATTGCACAGGCAATATATATGTTTATTTGTTTGATATAGAAACAGTGCCAAGTTTAATTTTGTTGAACATCATCCAGTCCCCAAAGCAAACATGCCAAATTGCGTCCTCCTCCTCCGGAGGACAACATGCACCTCCTCCCGGCTCTTCCCTTCTCTCCTTGCCACTTCCAGCTCTGAGCTGACAGTAGTAGTGATGCCACTATCAATACTGTCAGACTGTGTCCAGGGCAGCTGCCCCCTCTACCCAGCTCTGCAGCCAGGCAACTAGAATTTCCAGAAGGAGGTGACCACAATGGAAGCGCACGTATTTTCAATGCAGTTCTGTTGGACCACTGTATTAAAACACACACCACTTACGCATATGTGAAAGGTGTCCCCATTAAATTTATTTTAGTATACAGTAAATACAGTTCTGTGTCCTACCAACCAGAAAGAAAATAAATAAGAACAATGGCTTCCTTTAACAGTCCAAATATTGACATTTTACATATAGCACAAACATCTCCACTATGGTGGAAGGAGAAAGATAAAAGAAAATATCAACACCCGTTCTTCTGAGACCCTACAAGACATGTCATACCAAAAACAGGTCCTTGTCTGTAGGACTCACCCTTCCTTGGTCTTGTACATTTATAGCCTGTCTTAAAGTAAAAGGCACACAGAACGGACAAAGCAATAACTTAGAACATACTTGTAGTAACTCTGTTACAAACCTAGGAGATCCAAACACAGCCTATGATATAAACACTGAGTGTAAACCTTCAAGGACAACGTGATAATACAATTCAAAGAGCCAGAGCTACAGGCAGCTGGAACTGCATGCAAATCTTGACTTTCTTTGTAAGCTGAGCTTGGCCCCAAGACTTACCTATTTGCAGTAAAGGTTAAGATTTGCATATAGTTTCTGCTGTCATAACCTCCAGATCAGTGGTCTCCAAACTGCGGCCTGGGGGCCAAAATATGGCCCTTTGCTTGCCTTCATCTTGCCTTAGGACCCGATTTTCCCCACTGCCACCAGTGCTGGGGCACTGTTCCTCTCACTGGTACCAGTGATGGGGCACTGTTCCTCACCAGTGATTGGACACTATTCCTCTCACTGACACCAATGATTGTTACCGACACCAGGACATTTTCTCCTCCTGCTGGCCACAGCTTGCCCCCTCTAAGCGATAATAAACTGGCCCTTTGTTTAGAAAGTTTGGAGACCCCTGCTCTAGATAGAGTAGGCAACCATGGCACTCTGGCTGTGGTCAAATTTAAAATCCCAAGAGGCATGGCAAGACTGACTCCCAGAGGCACGATGGGATTAGTAGTTATTCTACAGCTGGAGTGTCAAGGTTGCCTGCCCCTGCTGTAAATCATTTTAGCATACTGGTAACCACTGCTCATACATCTTTTCACTTATGACTAGTTTGAATGGAACAGTTTGTAACGGACTTACCTTAAAGATACTAAATGACCCAGAGTCAACAGAATGATTCAGTTAAAGGCACTTCCAGGGGAAAGGAGGTAAATTCTTATGCAGAACCTAGAATCTCCCCCTGCCAAATGAGTCATGCAGTGCTGAACCTTCTCACAGCACAAGTGCTTCTATGATCACGCCATCTAACGCCGAAAATTTGCTGCCGAGTGGGATTAGGTGTGCGCTGGCAAATGCCAAATCAATTGGCTCAGCTACTCCTGAGCAAGGTTCCAGTGGCAGGAAGGTCTAATGTACACGGGATGTTTTAAAACCTCTTCTGAACGATTTAACTTGACAGTTACCAACATTTAAAAATGTCCGTTTTGCCACGTATTTTTATTTTTTCCAAATTGTAAAAAAATGTAAACGCTTGTAAACGAAATGCTAGTTTACAAGCCGTTACTGTCATTTCAAATGCCTCTGAACATCCATCTTGAAGGTATTTTTTTGCTTTAGAAGCCAAAAAATGCTTCTAAACTCAGATGCCTAGAAATGACCGTGTGTGCATGTACTGATAAGGTAACAGGGAGGAGAGTTCAGGGGCAGCTGGAAAAAAAAAAACCCACCCAACTGCTCCTAAACGTTCGTTCACCAGCAGCAATGTACATGAAGCCTAAGATCACACAAAATCCTGTCTACTGCACCTTTAGGACTTCATTCATTTAAAAATGATCAGAAGATGGGAGCAATGATCTACACTATTGGAAAAGCAGCTGCTGTCATGTGATTTTTTTTTTTTTTAACCACCAAATGCATTGATTCCTATAAGTCTTTGGAAAGAATATTCTGAATGGCAGTGTGTAAAGGAAGCATTTAAATGCATTTTCCTATAGCGTTACAAGCACCCCTTACTGCCTTTATGCAGATGTTAGAGTGTATGTAAGCCCACAAACATTTGATATAGTGCATCTTTCCAGTCCAAAGTTGTTTTAGCTTCGGTTTTCAAACTTTTATTTTTATTTTCACCCAGTGATCCTCTAAGAAACACACACTGTACTATATCTATGGAGCAGCATTGTCACATAACTAGAGAACACTTCCAAATCTCTTCTCCATAAATTGGGGAGGGTGGGTGTTCTGTAAGCCTGAAAACAATGTAACTGGTCACAGCACAGGAAATTATTAACTCCTACAATTTCTAGCTAATCAACAGGTAGGCCTCATGCACGCTGGACGTTTTTTACAGCTGCTGCTTTTGGCTTCAGACTTTTCTTCTGCAGTCAATGAGCTCTCCAGCGTGTTATCCTATGTGTCCATGCACACACAGGCTGTTATCAACTGTTTTTGGCTGGAAAAAAAAAAAAAACAACGAAAAAACTAGTGGGTTCTGAGAGCAGTTTTTCAGCTGGAAAAACGCTCTAACGTCAAAAATCACAGATAAACGCTCAAAAACGCAGCTCACCAGCATTTAACCTTTTTTTGATCTCATTGAGAAAAAAAATGCTTAAAAACGCTGTTGCAGAAATGCTGAAAAATGTTGAAAAACTCACTGCAAAGCTACTGGCGGTTTTATAATGTTATAATGTCCAGTGTGCATGAGGCCGTATTGTTTTACACTTATTGAACACATAACATAACTGCATTTACTATATCTGGTCTCCCACAGTACACACAACATGGAAATGCAATTATTTCAGTAAATATACAGGTGTATCTCAAAAATTTTGAATATCAAAAAGTTTATTTATTTCAGCAAGTCAAAAAGTGAAACGCCTATATTTAATAGATTTGGTACACACAAGAGTGAAATATTTCAAACATTTCTTTCTTTTAATTTTGATGATTATGGCTTACAGCTAGTGAAAATCCAAAATTCAGTATCTCAGAAAATTAGAATATTGTGAAAAAAAAGTTCAATTTTGTAGACTCGTGGTGTCACACTCCAATCAACTAAACAACTGAAAAGACCTGTAAAGGTTTCCTGGGCCTTTAAATGGTCTCTCGGTATGGTTCAGTAGGTTACACAATCATGGGGAAGACTGCTGACTTGACGGTTATCCAGAAGACCGTCATTAAAACCCTCCACAAGGAGGGTAGGTCACAAAAGGTCATTGCTAAAGAAGCTGGCTGTTCACAGAGTGCTGTATCCAAGCATTATAATGGAAAACAATCAGTGGAAGGAAAAAGGTTTACCAGTAATGGATAGCCACGGTAAAGAAGCAAAGACCATTCAAGAACTTGGGGGAGATTCACAAGGAGTGGACTATGGCTGGTGTAAGTGCTTCAAGACCCACCACACACAGATGTATCGGAGCCTTGCAGGACCCCCTTCGTCAGCACATACTTAAAGAAGGGGTCTTGCGACTCCGAAATGTTGCACTTGCTCTTGTGATGTGATCTTTCTGCAATAAAAACCTATGGACGACATCTGACAATCCTTAGTGTGCTGGTGAATATAGGCATTTATCTGTAATTTTTCCAGTACCCAGCAGGTAGTCACTGCAGCACGCACTATCAATGAGCCTTGCTCCCAGGAACATGTGCGAGGGGAATATAGACGAGACTGAACCCAGGACATGGGCTACAACTGTCCCATTATTTGTGACAAGTCACTCCTGAACCAGAAACATCAGAAGCATCTTACCTGGGCTAAGGAGAAAAGGGACTGGACTGTTGCTCAGTGGAAATCAAAGTTCTACAGTTCGTGATGATTTGGGGAGCCGTCATCTGCTGGTGTTGGTCCACTGTGTTTTATCACGTCCAAAGTCAGCCCACTTCATGCTTCCCTCCACCAGCTTAATGGAGATGCTGATTTCATTTTCCAGGATTTGGCACCTGCCCACACTGCCAAAAGTACCAATACCTGGTTTAATGATCATGGTATGACTGTGCTTGATTGGCCAACAAACTCGCCTGACCTAAACCCCATAGAGAATCTGGGGGGTATTGACTAGAGAAAGATGAGACGCAGCAGATCCAACAATACAGTTGAGCTGACGACCGCTATCAAAGCAACCTGGGCTTCCATAATACCTCAGCAGTCCACAGGCTGATCGCCTCCATGCCACACTGCATTGATTCAGCAATTTCTGCAAAAGGAGCCCCCGGCCAAGTATTGAGTGCATACTATACTGTACATGGACATACTTTTCAGTAAGCCAACATTTCTGTATTACAAATCCTTTTTTAATTGGTCTTATGTAATATTCTAATGTTCTGAGATACAACATTTTGGGTTTTCACTAGCTGTAAGCCATAATCATCACAATTCAAAGAAAGAAATGCTTGAAGTATATCACTCGGTGTGTAATGAATCTATATATTATGTCTTTCACTTTTTGACTTGAATTACTGAAATAAATGAACTTTTTGATATTAACTTTTTTTGAGATGCACCTGTAAACTGCTAAATACTGTTTCTCATCAGCAGTAAATGGTAGTCTTGTGACTTTTATCAGTGTCTGGTAAAGCTTAGGAGTTCTCATTTTCCTCTGACTGTCCTATTAGGCAGCATGATTCCTAACCCTCTATCTGGACAGTGCTGATTGGCCCTGTACTGATCACATGCCCCCTTTAAAAAAAAAAAAAAAAACTCTAGCACTACACACAAAACTGAGCGGATTGATTTTATTGTTGTGGATTTAGTAACAATTTAAATACATTTTAATAGCAGTGCCAGCTGTCTCTTTGAACAAGCTGCTAGCAGGCATGAAGCTTGCTGAAAGCCCTCAAGCAGCTCTTTAAAGTGACACACAGCACACCTATAACGATCCAGGGTTTAATCAGAATTGGTTCTGAGGGGTGATTTATTGCTATAGAAAAGCTCCTTGAAGCAGGATGAAAACTCCAATTGTTATGTAAAAGCTTGCTGTACACAGCTCTTCAAACAAATGTTTACAAGCAGAGGCATAATTGGGCTTAATGGGGCTTAATGGGGCCAATATGTGAAAAGATTACCCCCAGAAAATCCACAAATGTATGGGTCACCCCCAGCCGTAATGTACAACAGCTATCCCGTCAGACATTATTTGGACATGATAGAACATGTAATTGTTCCAAGGATGTAAGTGTATAAATACAGCTGTTCAACAAGTGGTTTACGGTCACCGATCAGTTGTCTGGATCACACAAAGGTCAGATCCCTGGAGGTGGCCAACTCTGCTGCAGCTTTGACCTCTTTCTCGAAGAAAGGAAAAGTCTGGAGCAGCTATATCTGCAGATATAAATAGTAGGAGGAGACGCCATTCCAGGTCAGGTTTAACAGCGTAATGGTCTCCACCTATGGGTGTCCGGCCCTGGATCGCCTTCCGCAATACATGAAACCCAGAAGGAAACGGCTGCACGCCATGGCAAGTCCTTGCACCATTTATTGTGTAATCTTCAAGAAAAAGTGACACAAAAGGACACAATTATGATTAAGCACACGTTTGTGTGAAACTCACCAACAGGCAGCTTTTCTATAAATGGTGCAAGGACTTGCCATGGTGTGCAGATATTTCTTTCTGTATATCTGCGGGTAAATGGACAGCTTAGCAACATACTGTGTGCTATGAAACACTAAAACCTGACAGTGGGGGATAAATAATTTACAAACACAAAGTTATTCCGAATACGATATGTGCAATATGCAAACTTATGCACATAAATTACAAATCCACACAGCTGCTGTTATAAATTATGTGCGACATAACCTACACCACAGGGACTTGTGCAGAATGTAAACCCACGCCTGGGCAATTTGTAATTTCTGCAGGAAATCATTATGGACAAAAAATGTTTGTTGTTGCTGAAGCAAATGGTTATTGCTTGAAGGAGTTCTAAAGTCACAAGGTTTTTCGCTTTAAGGAATTCTATGAAAAACCTTCTGTGCTGCAGCACCCACCCCCCAGAGCCCCCCTTTTTCTTGCCTGAACCCGATCGGTCCAGTGACAGGGACGGGTCCAGCAGATGTCTCGGGCCATTATTGGATAGATTGATAGCAGCGGGAGGCATTGTCTCCCGCTGCCGTCAACCAAATCCAGTGACACAGGAGCCGAGGGCAGGTCAGAGTCCTGCCATCTGTGTCAATGGACGCAGCAGCAGGACTCGGGAGCGTGCCCGCACGGGTGCCCCCATGGAAAGCAGCCAGGAGCGCTGCCAGTGCACCCTAAAAAAGGTGAATCGGGCCGCTCTGTGCTAAACTACAGCACAGAGCAGGTAAGTATAACATGTTTGTTATTTAAAAAAAAAAAAAAAAAAAAAAAAAAAAACCCTTTACAATTACTTTAACACCACAAGAAAGAACCAGCCGGATCTACAACTCAAGAAAATAATTGTAAGAGTCTCACATAGAAATGATCCCCCACAGAAATTTCAGTGTTGCTGGAATAAGATTTCCAATGGAAAGCCTCGTTCATGGAGTGCAAGAACACCAATGTCATATTGAGACACAATGTCCCAATCAACACTGATGGCACTGCCTGCAAGGGGGGTGCATGGAACGCCTGTGCTAGTAAGCACGGTGTAAGGTCACACACTATAGTACACCCTGTGTGAACGAGAAATAGTCTGCCACTGTAGCCTTCCTTCTATAAATGTAAGTCACTAACCTGGAATGAGCATTCATAACAAGAGATGATTTCAGTGGCTGCTTACTTGTACCGTGTCAGCGATACAGAAAGCACTAGTAATTTGTAATAAAAACATCTTTGCCATTCTGAAGCTTCCCTCCAACCACTTTGCATATTATTGAAGATATACTGTGATTCTGTATTTGCCAAATATGCTGCAGAAATCTCCCCCCACTAAGTGTGGCTGCAACCATTTTAACTGTGGGCAGCTGAAGCTGCTGGCTGTTCACTTCCTGGATTTACACAAACACACACCTCCAGCTCTGCAGCTCTCATTGGCCCTCTTATGACTCATCCCCCCTATCTTCCTGGCAAACTCTCACAAGAGAGAGAGAAAGCCGTGCATGATGTCATAAGCCTAGGCTAATTACCAGACAAGAAACAGGAAGTGGGCTGTATAAGGGATTTACTGGCAGAAAACATTTTTTACTATCCAAAGTTAAAACAACAAGGGCAGAAGATTTAATAGATGGAAAGTTGAAAAAAAATGACTGAAGGTCCGCCTCAAGGCTCCCTTCACACTTTTGCGTTTTGGTAATGCACAGAACTCTGTGAGGTGCCTTCATTTAGAAAGGCACCAGAATACAAAATCCAGTAGGTGCCAAGGAACCGCACTGCAGAGCCCCACAACAAACATGTAGTGCATTTGATGCCCTCCATCAAGCAAAACAAAAAAAACTGTGCAAATCTTGCTTTTACTTTGTTTCCAACTCATTCCAAACGAATGAGCTGCTTTAATGTATTGCATGTTAATGTGCACAGTAACAAACGGCAATGGAACAGGTTTAATCTTCTACCTTTACCTTTGGTTGATCTAGATCAGAGACGTCCAAAACTACGGCCCTCCGTCTGTTGCGGCACTACACGTCCCATGAGGCACTGTAAATCTCTGAAATTCACAGACATGACTAGGCATGATGGGAATTGTAGTCCTGAACAACTAGAGGGCCATAGTTTGGAGACCCCTGATCTAGATAGACTTGTATTTTTTTTTCAACCAGACTAACTATGTAACATTGTTATTGTGAAGCAGGAATGTAAAATGATCAACTTTCCAAACAATTTATTCTCTTGTTCCACTAGGCTTGTACAGGCTCTTATGTTTTCTATGGCAGCAATCATTTGTGTCTGTATTGTATTGCAGGATCCCATTGGTAAAACATGGGCGAATCCACATTTGCCCAAGTCTAGAGCACATCCCGTTTGTATACACCAGTAGAAATGACAAATTTGAGGAGAATGTTACAGTCCTTTCTGATCCAGGCACACCGCTGTTTCAAGTGGGCAAGGTATCCATTGGACACAACACGAAAACACTAGATCAGAGCACCAAATGCAATTTGGTTAATCCTTCAGATTTCAGTAGGAAGTTTTAAAGCATGTGAAAGTAATACTCTGTTGAAAAGGGGGCAAATGTGGGCTTTATAAATACTGTGAATATTTTTCAATTGGTACAGGCATAAGGGAACAAGATAATCTTTACAAAGACGATCATTTCCCTACTCTGTCACAGGGCAGTCACACACAGTACACAAGTTATGAACGCTTTCAGCGCCGCTTGTGATAGACAACCATCTGTCCTTAGAGGGTTGAGCAGCTTGCATCAGAAGTCAAGGTTATTGCAGAGTAATTCCAAAATGCTGGAAAATCTCATGAGCGGGTGCTGATCATTCCCTTTACTATGGATAAAAGGAAGTGAACTTCTTTTCATATGTGCACGTCCCTCCTCTGATCATACTGCAGAGATTCAGGCACCCCAATAGGGAACTGGCTAGGGCCGGCCTGTCCTGTCTATGGCACAGAGTGGGGCACTAAGCTAACTTACCCTAGAATGGTTGAAATCAGCATAAAAACTTTGAGGTGGGCCGTGACTGTAGTCGGAGATGGATGGACCTCTGAAGTAAAAACATGCTTCTTGGGTAACGTACCTCAACATGGCAGCCTTTCCTTCATGGCAACCCATGACAACCTAAATAATCAATTGCAGACATAATAATCTGTAAACTGGTTAAAACAGCCAGAAATAGCACAATATGTTTTTGTTTTTTGCAGTGCAGCTTTTGAGTAATCAGCATTGTTTCAGCACCAGAAGCAAATCCACAATCAGGAATTCTGCTGGCAAGCTATGCTGCAATGTATTATGGGTCTCACTAACAAACCCCTCACAGGCTAGCAGCAGCATTCTGTTGCAGTACATTCTGAAATTTGTGTCACACTTGTCCTCTGGTCTCTGGTGATCATAAAACAGATCTTCATTTACATTCAACACATAAAGCCAGAGATTACATGTGGGTGACGCCAAGTTGTACTGTTAGTAAGGTAGAGCGGTCAGCACACTTTAATGCCACAAGGGCTGCACAGCCGTGGACATTCTGCATTGATATATTAATGTGATCTTTCGGTTATGACGGCGTTCCTCTCATGTGCTTCAACGCTGCAGGAAGTCCTTTGGTATGCAACTCCTTTTCTGGCCTGTGGAACACACGGCAAGAGCAGGCTGACGGGGGTGTGTGAAGGCAGCGTCTTCATTGTACAGGAAGCCGTCCTCTTACTGAACCACTTTCACTGGAAGAGGAAACAAGAGGGAGTACAGTCAAAACCACATCATTCGCTTCCCTTTTTTAAAATATTTTTATTAGGACTATTAGTCTTTATTCAATCCCTATCCTTAGTACAGGCTGTCATGGACAGGAAGACATCCTCATGCACCTGGCCTCAGATGACTACTGAACCAAGCTTCACTCACACATTATTACTTCAGCATCATTCAGTGCAGGAAGATGGACCTTCCACCACCAGAGCAGAGGAAGCACCCATCCTCATGTCACTGGACTGGCAAAAAGACCTTTGGACCTTATTCACCATAAAATAATTTTCTTGAGAGGGACACAGAAAGTTCTAAAATTTTGGGTTACGCTACCATCTACATGTGGGCTGGAGACTGGAAAAACAAAAACTGTAGGCAAGCCCAGGGTTTAATCAGCATGCCTTAAGTTCTGTAGCAAAGCAGTACTGGCAGTGTTATCACAAGCAGGGAGGGGTAGGACCTGTCTCTCTCAATGTACTCCAAGATAAGGATTTTATGGTCTATTAAAGAGGAAGTAAACCCTTTCAAACCACTTTGACCTACAGGTAAGCCTAGATTAAGGCTTACCTGTAGGTCCAAGCAATATCTCCTAAACCTATATGGTTTAGGAGATATTTGCCCGAAAATGGGCACCGCTGTCTACGGCGCATGCGCCGTAGACAGCGGCGCGCAGGCGCACTAAATGCGGCAAGTCCAAGAATGGATTTGCCTAATTTGTCGACTCCCGTGCGCATGCGCGGGAGTGACGTCATCGCCGAATGGCAGCGGCAGAGCTGCGAGACGCGTCTCCCGTGCGCATGCGCGGGAGTGACGTCATCGCGGCTTCGCCGCTGTGATTCGTCGGAGCTGCGAGACGCCACCAGCAAGATGGATGCGGCGGACTATAGGGGACAGCGGCGACTTCGCTGGCTCCTGTGTCAGGTAAGTGACACATAATGAGCTACTATGCGATGCATAGTAGTCCATTATGCTTTACCTTTGCAGGGAAAAAAAAAGGAAGTAAACCCATCAGGGTTTACTTCCTCTTTAAGGGACTCAAAGTGCTGGAACTTCCAAAAGCAGTCAAACATAGGGGCGGGAAACAGCAAATAACTGGTAACAGGCCCAATGAAAACAAGAACTGGAGACTGCCTGGAGATTGGAGAGATGCTTTTTTTAATGATGAATAAGAAAATTGTGCACGACACACTTTCCCCAGTGGATGAAGTCAGCACTCAAGAAATTGAGAGGCGACCAATAATTCAAACAATGAGGTAGCTTTCAGTGCTCACCCCACTCACATAGTGAGTATTCAAAGACAGGGCAAGCATTGAGGCAATGCCATTGACTTTGGACATGGAAAGTGCTCTGCACCTAACCCTTTACTAAAACGGGGTTTGGAAAGAGTGATACTCAGAATCTTGTGCCTGAAGAGCACTTAAAGCGGAGCTCCGCCCAAAAAGGGAAGCGCCGCTTGTTCGCACCCTCTCTTCCCCTCCACTGCTACATGGTTTTGACAGGTACCCGCTCCCACTTCCTGGTAAGATCGCTGCACTGTTATCTACATCATTTCTGGCCCCTCTTCCTTTCCCTCGCTGTCATCTGGGACACACAGAGGTCCCAGAAGATGGTGGGACCATTCAGAAAGCACAATGTGACTCACGCATGCTCAGTAAGAAACAGGCTGTGAAGCCACACTTCCCGATTCCCCTACTACAGATGCCGGTGCTTGCACCTGAAGCCGATTGACAAATCTGCTATGGGTGCCAACATCGCAGCATATCCATATATTAAAAGTCAGCAGCTACAGCATTTGTAGCTGCTGACTGGGAATTTTTTTTTTACAGGATGGAACTCCTCTTTAAAAGGATAGCCCCACCATGTCCAGTCCAGTGGAGTCCGGTCATGTTTAGCCAGGCCAAATAGTGAAATTGCTACTTTCTTGAAAGGCTATGGGCAACAAATTGGCCATTTCCATAGTTTTCTAGCAATTTTAACCACTTTCAACCAGATTTTGATCACAAAAACAATCATATGGATCAAAACAGCCTATCAACAACTTCAAAGATCAAAGCTGTTACTGTCTTGAACTGATCTGTTATGTCCATCAAAATGGATTGGAATTGTTGTTTGGCCACCACTATTCTTGTGTGGAAGATGGGAGGCTTTCCAGCTGCACCATGGAAACACATGCAACATGACTTGTAGCTCCTTCACAGAGTTTAGTTTTAGAATGCCAACAAATTCTATGCCCAGCTAAGCAAGAAACGCCTGATTAACCAGGTGCCAATACCTTCCTTGTAACAGGGTCCATCACCAGCCACTTCTCTGTCACTGTCTGAAGGTCTTGACCATTGAGAGGCTCCCTTAACCTAACCTTTACTTCAAGTTTCCCTCCAGTTGGTTTTCTTCCATCAAACACCTGAAATAAGATTATTAAGATAAGATATACTTGATTATATCACTGTAAAGATAGAGTTTCTTTTATTTGTAAGTTTTTTTTAACATATGTTTGCATTAAAGTGATATTACTATTACCTCTACAATCTCTCGAATCTCACACTGTGTCTCCAGCTTGTCCAGTTTGACATTTGCAGTCCCAATTTGCTTATCACTTCTGAACAAGAATACTCTGCAGAAGAGGAGAGAGAAGTATTTTAACAACATCTGATCAAGTAAACAAGTCTATGGGCTGCACATAGATATGAGACGGACATCTTTTGAACCACAGTGTATCTCTCTGTTTTTGTTTAGACAGAGCGGGTTTGCTCCATGTTGGATGCAAACGATGAAAAAATACCTGCTAATCATATTATTTACTATATTTACAGACAACTCCAGGGAGCCTAGAATACTTGCAAACATTTTGTACTTTATCCTAAGCCAAGAGTGAGGAGCCAGGGGTGCAACCCATGAGTTGGAGTGAAGGACTGACATTTATATTGTTAAGTGAGGTGACAAGGATGATTACAAATGTTAAAGCTAACACTAGCCACAGCTTTGGGGAAGGTCATAGCCCGCTGTCCTCTAAGGCGAAGTTAACACTGGCATTGAAAGCAGGTGTTTGAGGGGTGCTTTTAATGCTCCTCAAACGCCTATGCAAATTATACTATGGACAGCACACAGTGCTGTTCATTATCCCAAAACAAGAAGCTTTAGCGTTGCTTCAAAACTGAAGACTCGTCTAGAGTCTGGAGGACTGAAGCCTTTGAACGCTTCCAATTCAAGTCTATGGTAACACTCCGCAAACGCATTGGCAGGCAGTTGCGATGCGTTAAAATTCGTTTTAAAAAATAATAATGGAAGACGAATATAATGTCCCACAATGCCCTGTAATGAGAGAGGCGAGCATAGAGTGTCCTGCAGTTACTTCCTTCTACGCACTTCCTGTTTGAGCTGGC
The DNA here is from genome assembly GCF_037356315.1 of Lithobates pipiens. Classification (NCBI taxonomy): domain Eukaryota; kingdom Metazoa; phylum Chordata; class Amphibia; order Anura; family Ranidae; genus Lithobates; species Lithobates pipiens. The sequence goes on along the minus strand of NW_027507785.1, from coordinate 280,366,834 downwards.
TGAAGATGGCAGACATCAGCTTCTGAGGGTAGGTGCATAAATGATGATACAGGGCATGAAAGTACCCTATAGCAGTGGTCATCAGCCCTATCCTCAGGGTCCACTAACAGGCCAGGTTTTATGTATTACCTTGGGGAGATGTAGACTAGAATACTGCAATCACAGAGCAGCAAATGATGTCACCTGTGATGCATTTCAGTTATCTTGCAAATCTGGCCTGTTAGTGGGCTCTGAGGACAGGATTGATGACCACTGCCCTATAGAATATCCCTATCAATTTGATGTACCCAATATGGATGCCCTTTTCTTCCTCTGTTTAGCCAATTGCTCATACATCAGCATCTACAGGAGACCAAACATGAGTTAAAGGAATCCATGCTTTTGTCTTCCCTGCTAATAGAATATGCACAGGAAACATTCACCACAACAATTGTTTATTTCCTGTAATGCCACTTCTCTTTAAAAGAAAAGGAGCATGACTGAAAAAGGTCTGCCGACCGGCTCCCGTGCAGCACTCTTAGCCAGTGGCTGAAATCGTTGACTGGAGTATTTTTGGGGGGCGGGGGCATTCCCTTATCAGGACACAATAGAACAGCAGGGGAGATCAATGTACTAAAGTCAGATAGTTAGTACAGCGGCTACTCCTAAACTGTACATTTTTTTCTGTTTGTTCAGAACTGATGAATTGAATGAAAAAAAGCACTACTGGTGTGTACGAGGCTTTAGAAAATGTAGTAAAGTGCGAACAAGGCCCAACAGTCACTCACCCTTTGTGGAAGATTTCAAACTTGATGCCTTTGGCCTGAACCACCCGTTTGAAGCCTCTGTGGTTGCGGTTGATATTTAGTTTAAACGACTGTTCATACTCTGTAGAACAAAGACCATGCAAAAAGAACATACATTACCGCCTTATATTACAGACAAATTATTCAATCACTTTGATTGACAAGACAGGACAGATTGATATACAATAAAACAGTGTTTCGCAACCTTTTTCCAGTCAAGGCACCCTTTAAAATTATGGAAAGGCATCGATCTCGAGGCACCTGCTACCAAATTGTAAAAAACAAAACTAATAGTTTTACATACAGTATTGTAGCAGCATCCATACATGTAAGACACCCAACATTCGAGGCGATTATTTTAAACCAAATGCAGTACATTTTTTCACACTGGTACCGACTAATTTTACAGCATTTCTTCTTCCTTATTTTCTCTCCCCCCACGCAGCTAACATGACCCCAGTGCTGATGGCCAAAGTGGGGGTGGGGATGGGGTCAAACAAGGATGTTGGGCCTGGTGTCCTCCTTATCAAACAATGACATCAGCGGTTGTTATGTAACCTGTGGCTTTCTGTACTAAACAAGCAGGCTTGATCCACCCACTGCCTTGTACACAGTTTCTGGTGGAAAATGACTGGCCAAACAGCAGCTGCATCCAACAAGATGCAGTCGCTATTCAGGTATTCTGATTTCTGCTGGGCTCAAGGTGCGTTTCATCCATGTGTGCTGTATAGTGTGGATGGTGGCCTTATTAAAGTAAAGTCTCAACAACTGGTATTCTATAGATCCTCGTTTTCTCCTAGAATATAGAAGAATCACATTGCAGCATGTGCACTGCTTTTTACTGTCACCAGAATCGGGAAACATTTAATGTAAGCAGATCTGATGTAATTCTTGAAAAGAGATCTGCTACAGATTGTAGTTAGATGTGTGCCATGATCTGACCATAAAACAGACATGATTAGATTACCCTTGTAGTCATATTTAGACTTACAGAGGAGAACCGCTAAAAAAAAAAGTAAAAGCAATTAGCTAAAAATACACCTTTCTCGTCAACCTGCTGGCAAAGACAATTGGGTCATTTTTACTTTCAAAGAGAATCATTTTGATTTTAGCAATTTCTATCTCCTTTTTTTTCTTCAGGTTCCACCAACAAAGATGTTCTACTGAGAGGATGACACACACACACACACACACACACACACACACACACACACAACAAATGAAAATTAGAGACCAAGGTTCTTTTAAATTTTAGGCTGGGCTCACACTGCTCCCGGATGCACCTCGCAGCAGGGGTTCAGTGCTTCCCTGTTATCTGTTTCAGGGACAAATTAGGGCAAATTTTTGCCTGAATGCGGCCCTGAAACGAAGCCAAAGATGCACAGGACTCCTGTGCAATCTGTTCCGCAGCCGTCCCAGAGATGGGAGAGCCGGTCACAATCTCCTGTCATGCGAATTGAATGCTGGGGAAACCGCATCCAATTCGCACTAGTGTGAACCCAGCCTAAAAACAAAAAAAAAACAAAAACAAAAAAAAACACAACATGTTCCTTCAAGGGCCACCGATTGTGTTGTATAGATTAGACATAGGGGTAGATTTACTAAAGGCAAACAGACTCTTCACTCTGCAAGGGAATTAGCTCTAGAGCTTAGTAAATGAGGTGAAGCTTCATTTTGCAATAAAAACCCAATCGCATGTAGGGAAAATGAAAGAAAACAGCATTTTTGCCTGCACATCATTGAATGATTAAAGTCAGTAGAACTTCCCCTCATTTACTAAGCTCTGGAGCAAATTCCTCTGCAGAGTGCAAACTGAAGAGTCTTTTTGCCTTTAGCAAATCAATCTTTTGGTATATTATCCATAAACAGAAACACGGGGAGATTTAATAAAACTGAAGCACACAGAATCTGGAGCAGCTGTGCATAGTAACCAATCAGCTTCTAACTTCAGCTTATTCGAGTAAGCTTTGGCAATGAAACCTAGAAGCTGATTGGTCTCTATGCACACCTGGCACCAGATTTTGTGTGCACCGGTTTTAGTAAATCTCCCCCCGCAATGTCGTTCCAGGCTGGGTTTATTCTTCTGGACATTCAGCATCACCTTCCTGCAGCAATATTCTGACTGGCGGTGGTTTTAGTTCTCTGAACAATCACACATGCGCTGCCCAACAATAGCACTAGGCACAGAAACACGTGAATAATCTCACCTGGAGAGTTGGTGTTCTTAGCGACCAAGGTTTTATTTCTCTGTGGCTGTTCCTGCAAGACAAAAAAACATTGACTGCGTTTAAAAGCTCAGATAGACTAAAATGTCCCTTTGGACTGTAAGCTCCATGAGCAGGGCCCTAATTCTACTGCAATGAACTAAATTGTAATTGTACTGACCCCCCCAACCCCCCATACATTGTAAAGTGCTGCACAAACCGTTGGCGCTATATAAATCCTGTATAATATTATGTATAAAAAAAAGTTCCCTTTTCAAAACATAATTCCATTTCAGCACATTAAAGTGGTTGTAAACCCTTGCAACCAACTTTGACCTACAGGTAAGCCTAGATTAAGGCTTGCCTGTAGGTCCAAGAAATATCTCCTAAACCTACACGGTTTAGGAGATATTTGCCGAAAGACAGGCGATATGCCACGAGAGGCGGTTCCTGTGCACATGCGCGGGAGTGTTGGCTTCGCCGAATGATAGCGGCGGAGCAGCGAGACCCGAGAAGATGGAGGCTCTGGACTACAGGGGACAGCGGTGACATCGCTGGCTCCTGTGTCAGGTAAGTGACACATAATGGACTACTATGCTATGCATAGTAGTCCATTATGCTTTACCTTTGCAGGGAATCAAAGAGGAAGTAAACCCATCAGGGTTTATTTCCTCTTTAATAGGAGCCTGACATGGGGTGCTTAAACTATATAGACTGAACTGCAGCAACATTCCACTTGATCGCCGTCTCTGTCCTTTGAAACCCCCAAAGAAGAATTGTAGGGACTGAGCTTTCACAGGCATAATCAGTTTCCTCTTCACTTCTTACCGTGCTCGGATATGGAAAATCAAACTTCACAAATGCATGCAGGTCGTTAGGCGTCATTCCTGTGAAACAGATTAACAGAATTGGGCAGTTGTCATCGGATACCAAGTAAAACTACAGGTAAAAAATAACAGCGAAAAGAAACTAAATAGAAAACATGGAGTTATATGGTGACGAAGGGTGCAACACCCCCCGTGGATAGAGTCCACACTTTGCTGTATATTCAGCAGCTCCTGAGATCCAATTTGAGCCATTAAAGCAAAACTAGCCTTGTTCCATGCAGAGCATAGGCTATAGTAGAAGGTGGCATTAAAGTCAACCTGTTGCTTTGTCCTGCATGTGCAAAGCACAGGGTCACTTGAATCCTCTGGGTTACAAGATCAAAAAGCAACTGAACTTATATAAAAAAAAAAAAAAAAAAAAAGGATTCTATTTAGGAACAAGTATGAAACTAATTAACCACTTCGGCCCTGGAAAAATGTACCCCCTTCCTGACCAGAGCACTTTTTGTGATTCGGCACTGCGTCGCTTTGACAATTGCGCGGTCATACGACATTGCACCCAAACAAAATTTATGTCCTTTTTTTCCCACAAATAGAGATTTCTTTTGGTGGTATTTGATCACCTCTGCGGTTTTTATTTTTTGCGCTATAAATGAAAAAAGAGCGACAATCTTGAAAAAAATACATTTTTTTTACTCTTTGCTATAATAAATAAATAATAAATAAATAAATAATATAAAAAAAATGAATTTCTCTTTCCCAGTTTAGGGCGATATGTATTCTTCAACATATATTTGGTAAATAAAATAGCAATAAGTGTATATTGATTGGTTTGTGCAAAAGTTATAGAGCCTACAAAATAGGGGATTTATGGTATTTTATTAATTTTTTAAAAAATTTGTAATGGCAGCAATCTGCGATTTTTATCGTGACTGCGACATTGCGGCAGACACATCGGACACTTTTGACACTATTTTGGGACCAATCAGTGCTATAAAAATGCACGCATTACTGTGTAAATGACACTGGCAGGGAAGGGGTTAAACACTAGGGGCGATCAAAGGGTTAAGTGTGTCCTAGGGAGTGATTCTAACTGTGGGGGGGGATGAGCTCACTACAACATGACAGAGATCATTGCTCCCGATAACTGTCATGTTGCTAGGAAGAACAGGGAAATGCCTTGTTTACATCTCCCCATTCTATTGCTCCATGTGACGATCGCAGGCCCCCGACGGACATTGAGTCTGCGGGACCAGGAGGCACGCTACGTCTTAAAGGGGACGTACAGGTACGCCCATTTGCGCAGCCGTGCCATTGTGCCGACGTACATAGTCGTACCTGGTTGGAAAGCGGTTAAAGTGATTGTTATTTTAAATAAACATATCATACTTGCCTCCACTGTGCAGCTCATTTTGCACAAAGTGGACTCAATCCTCATCTTGTGGGGTCCCTCACGGCTCCTGCCGCATCAGATAACCCCCTAGAAGTGCTCTCCCTGGGGGGTTACCTTGCGGGCGCGCTGAGTCCAGCATTCGGCGTCGATAGACACGAATGCTGGACTGAGCCCTGCATCACTGGATTTGATTGACAGCAGCGGGTGCCAATGGCTGCCGGGACCTGGTGCAGAGAGGGACAGCGCGTCTCTGCCGAGGGAAATACAGGGCTCAGGTAAGTAAAACGGGGGGGCTGGAGGGCCAGAAGTTTTTTCATCTTAATGCATAGGATGTATTAAGGTGGAAAAACACAAGGGTTTACAACCCCTTTACGGTTGGGTTACCATATGTCCAGTCGTGGGGTTTAATTGCAAATTTTAAAAGGTGTCCAGTGCGGTTTCATTTACCGGTTCAGGTGCAAAATTTTTACTTAAAATCACACAACTGGTCTAAAAAACATACAGGACTCTAAAAACAGACTGCAGCCAGCCTGGACATATGTGTACAGGCTCTATAGAAAACCAGTTTGGTTCACATCATGCAAATCGGATGCGGTTTAAAACGCATTAAATTCACATATATGTGAACCGAGCCTAAAGAGTAACATTCTCCTCTGGATGATCTCTGAACATTGCAGGGATTTTAAAGAACTTTGTTACTGATTCCTACCTTTTGTTATTCTGAAAAAATAGCTGTTTGTCTGTGTCCATGTTCAGAGCGAGTCTGTAAGGGAGTGACTTTATAATTATAAGATGCACCTGTAGGGCTCTAATGAGGAAAGTGGCAGGATCTGCATGCCCTTGAATGTGATTTTCCTTTGGGAGTATCTCACCAAAAATTTAATTTTTGTTGCAGGGGGTGCCAAAAATCTGACTTGTATCTTAGTGCAGACTCAGAATCAGTGAGCCAATCACCTAAGTAGGAAATAAGGATTTTTTCGTCATACTTATCTGTAAATTCCTTTTCTTTGAGTACATCATGGGACACAGAGTTAGGCTAATTTTCATTACTTGTTGGGTTATACTTCATCTCTAGGCGAATGGACACTGGTAGACCAAAAGGTGTTTAGACAGGAAATGATCCCCTATATAGCCCCTCACATACAGGAAGCAATTCAGTTTTGTAGCAAGCACTGAATCCTCAAAAAGAGGGGAGGGATCTCTGTGTCCCATGATGTACTCAAAGAAAAGGATTTTTCAGGTAAGCATGATGAAAAAATCCTATTTTCTTTTTCATACATCATGGGACACAGGCTAATGTTCATTGCCTGCTGGGACATCCCAGAGCAATAGCCTTGAGGGGAGGGAGACACCCTGCCAAACAATAGCCATCAGACCTTATACGGCAGCCCGCAATACACTGCGGCCAAAAGCCGAATCCTCGGCTGCTCAAGCATCCACTTGATAAAAGTTTGTGAACATATGCATTGAAGACCAGGTAGCAGCCTTACAAATCTGAGCCACAGATACCTGATGGTGAAAAGCCCAGGAGATCTACACCCCCTGGTAGAATGGGCAAGCAAGTTGCCCCCTGCATAAAGGTTCGGACCACTGAATGGGAGGCTAAAGACCATCCCTAACATTGGCAAATTTCCTGGAACCCCCCTGGGGGTAGGGACCATTCCCTCGGGCAGATCTGCTGCCAGCTGAGAATCTGCCTTCCAGTTTTCTACTCCCAGGATATGGACTGCCGATAGAATCGGCACATGTCCCTCTGCCCAGGCTAGTATGTGGTTCACCTCCTTCAGAGCTGAACGACTCCAGGTACCACCTTGGTGGTTTATATAGGCCACTGCACTGGCATTGTCGGACTGAACCCCCGATAGGGTAGTCCTACTGCCCGTAATTCCAGGACATTGATGAACAGGATCTTTTCTGTCTTTGAACATTTCCCTTGAGCTGTGAGGCCCTCTAGGGTCGCTCCCAAGCCTGAGAGACTGGCATCTGTAGTCAGTACTCTCCAAGTTACCTGCAACCACCAGTTTAGGTTTAAGCGTGCCCGAGGAGATAAGAACATTGGATAATCCAGGGCATGCCCTCTCCTGTTCCAAGCCAACATGATGTCTTGTTGTAGAGGCCTGGAATGGAAATGAGCATGGGGCACCTCCTCGAAGGAGGATACCTCCCTAGAAGACTCATACAGAGCCGAATGGAAGGTTGTCTGATCCTTCAGGGGACAGATCCTTGCGGGTTGCAAGAATACTTTTGCTTGGACCCTATCTAGGATCAGACCTAAATACTTTGGACTTTGAGCTGGTTTCAAGGTTGAGCTGGTTTCAAGGCTGACCTTTGGGTATTTCTGATCCAGCCTAAGCTTTTCAAATTCCGCACTGTGCATGTTATGCTCTGTACTAGAGCCTGTAATGAGTGATCTCTGAGCAGGAGATCATCCAGATACCCGAGCACCAGGATCCCTTGGGCCCTTAAAAGACCCAGTACTAGTGCTAGGACCTTTGTGAACACCTGCAAACCCAAAGCATAGAGCCACAAACAGAAAATGACGCTCCTCTACTGCAAATCGCACACTAACCTCTGATGAGGCTGAAAGAAAGCTACGTGTAAATACACATCATTTATATCGATGGAGGCTAAAAAGTCTTCCATCTGGAGCAAGGCTACAATTAAGCAGACAGACTCCATCTGAAAGGACTGGATCAGTAGATAGTGGTTCAGGGATCTTAGGTCCAAAAATGGGCCTTGTGACCCTGTTTGGTTTTTAAACCGCTAAACAGGTTCGCTCCTTCAGATACAGGAACCTGTATAATCACTCCTTGATGCACTAAATGATGTAGTGCCCGAAGCAATAAGTCTCTTTTTGGAGAATTTAAGGGAACGCTAGATCTTAAAAACCTCTGAGGGGGAATCCCCCGCAACTCCAGCTTGTAACTGTGGGATATAAGTGAGGTGACTCACTCGTCCTGAATTATTGTTCTCCAAATGTCCACAAAGTGCAGCGGCCTTCCCCCCACCCAATGGAGTGGGAGTGACCCCTCAAAAAGGAGGGCTTGGTGCTGGGTTTATCAGAATTTTGGACCCAGGGCTTTTTCTGGCCCTGGCCTTGGGGCTTGCCCATGGCCCTAGCGCCCTACTGGACTGAACTGGCGCAGAGACATTTGAGGAAGCAGTCCCTGAGGTTTTACACGAGGGACGCCTGGTGCTTTTCTTCACGAGAAGTAGAGAACTCTTCCCTCGGGAAAGCTTTGGATATATTTGTCCAAATGTTCACCCAAATAAACATTCCCCACGAAAATGGAAACCTCCCGATAACTTTTCACAAGGAAGTTCGGCTGACCAGATCTTAAGCCACAAATGTCAGCACATATGTACAGACAAGAGAGCCAAACGAGAAACCTGTTGTATTGAATCCTTTTAAAGGTGTCAACAGCGAAACACAGCGCTCAAGGAATATCGGTCTTATTTTCAGGCAGATCATTCTCCTGGTTAGATCTACCAGGCCATTTGACCTGATCCTTTACGGATTGGCAGATACCAATTGCTGCAACAGCTGGCTGAAAAGCTGAACTGGCCAAAGAAAAGAAAGCCTTTAATAATGACTCCAATTTCTTGTCAACAGAGTCTTTCAAGACCTGTGCGTTATCTGCCAGACAAGTTAAGTTCTTGTTTAAGGAAGAGACTGCTGCATCTATGGCTGGCATGCTCCCTTTTTTTTTAATGAGCTTTTCTTCCATGGTATATAAAAAGGGGAAACCTCTTAAGAGGAACAAAATCCTGTCAGTATGTACCCAATTAGCATACACCGCCTGTTTCAGCAGGGGGTGTAGGGGGAAAGCCTGTGCAGCCTGAAAAGGCCTCAGGGATCCCAAGAGGACCAAGAGGGGCTCAGTCACCTCTGCAAGAGGCAACTTAAAGGCAGAACGATCCATTTCGGTCAGAGTCAGTATGAAAAGCCTCTATCTTTGTGTCCAGATTATTCCGAAGCAGACTCATCCACCAGGCCCTCCACAGAATCCTGAACTTTTAGCTCTTTCCCCATCCTCATCCCATTCCTGCTCCAAACTAGGAGGATCCAGGGAGGGGGATCTGTCACACTTATTGCCACCTTGCGGGATGGAGGCAATCCTGCCAGCAATCCTGTGCTCTAACCTGGCTAGGGCCGAGGACAATTCATCCTTAGTGATAAAGGGTGAAGCAGCAGCATTGTGTGTAGGCACAATACCAGATAGGTGCAGCGGCTCAGATTGCCAGGAAGCCCCTGGTCCTTCAGGGGATGCAACACTAGGGATACACCCAAGTTCATCAGGAACTACTGAACACAAAGGTGTGCTGTTCCCTGTAGTTAGATCCACTCCTCTTTTTTGAAGACATTTACTAACCACCAAAGGGTACTTGGGTGTAGTATTAAAACATCTCAGAAGGGAGACCCTTTAATAGGGCTCACCAAGCACCTATGCAACAATCCTGCTCAGTACCTTTAGCCTGCCAAGCAACACTTGATGACTCACGTGACCCTGGTAAGGAGAAATGAACCACTGCAAGTGCTGGTTCAGGGTCTGCTCTGCTTGCGCATACACATGCATGGTCCCGGCAAAAGGGCGTGGCTGTATTCGCATAAGATGCGAATATTCGTACACCAGGATAAAGGCTACTGTGCAGGTGCGGCAAAGCTGCGTGCACCATGGCCGCCAAACTGCCAAGTCCAGCAGTGCTCTTGTGAATGCACGTGCGCCATGGCCACCAAGCAACTGAGCATAGCGGCACTCTTGCGAACGCATGCGTGCCATGGTGAACCAAGGCAAAACGGTGCACCGTCATGCACCACCATACAGGTAAAAAAAGCAGCCAGACACAAGCAAAAAAAAAAAAAAAAAGTACATTTTACAAACACCCACAGCTAGCCCAAAAACTCCCCACACACAGGTGTCCAGCCTCTAGCTAGCTTGACTGTTACAATCACTGGGACACCCCACAATAATAATAAAAGGGGTTTCACTTACCCATCCAGGTGTAGGGCAGCTTAGAAACTAAGAGCCCAATATTCACCCTTCACAGCGGGTTCCTGTCACTTGAGGACCTTCAAGGACTGGGTACCCTTTTCATGTTTAAGATCCACTCCATTGGATCTGTACAGCACCCTGCAGGAATGCCTTAGCGCTGTAGTATCAAGTATTTCACTTCACAGGGTTCAGCGCCTGGAGGCCACATTATAGGTAAAAAAAAACCCAGGATCTTGAGTCTTCTTTGTGAGGCTCAGATACCATTTAGCTAAGCATATAAAGCCTGTGTCAAATGGATCCGATTGTTCAATGCCTTGTTTCATTTAAGAACCGTTTGTGGGACTAAAGACCTGGAGCTCAGAGAGCTCAAACAACCGTGCCATCCACCTTGCAGACACTGGTAAAACATGGAAGTACTTCCTGTATGGGAGGGGTTATATAGGGGATCACTTCCTGTCTAAAGACCTTTGATGTACCAGTTTCCATTCACCTGGAGATGATGTATAACCCAGCAGGTAATGAATATTAGCCTAACTCTGAGTCCCATGATGTATGAAAAATAAATTACATTTTCGGGGGGGGGGGGCATCTGTGTACAGAATACCTCCAGGTAGCCATATTGCATTGCATGTTACAGAAAATTACAGAACTGCACATTGAAAAGGAAAGGTCATTTTTTATAACATTACAATATGACTTATGTCACAATTGTATATGCTATATTTAAATTTTTTTCATTTGCCTATTTTTTCCCCCACAAAAGTATAGTTATCTTTTAACATTTCTCTAAGATCTGACTGAAGTACCAAGGTGTGTTCAGAGAAGTGCAAATTAGCACTGGCATTTACAATTCAGAGTCTCTCCAAAGTAACATTGTGCTTGTTACTGCAACACTAGTGAAAAGAGGCTCTAGCAGAGACCCCAGCCACAGGGTGAGGGCAATAGGACAGGTCTCAACCAACTACAATCTTTGAGGTCCATACACATATCAGAGCATGGAGGAAGATACATAAATCTTAGTAAACCAAACCTTACTACTTTGTATTACAGAAATCCTAAACCTGTATAGCATAATGGCCTCCAAATGCTGCCTTGAACAGCCTTGAAACAAAGGGGAAAAAGCTCAGCTGAACTAATTTGGCCAATTTATATACAGGGAAGGTAGACATGTCAGATAACAGCGGACACCATTCTAACGTAGTAAAGGCCTGTGTTGACAAACTTTTATTCACTTCAAGCAGTTTTGCATCTCTATACACGTCTATGGGAATGCGATTCCAACTTGAAGCAGAAGCATCTCAAACAGATGGTAAACTGATGCCATTAGCACAAGCTCAAAACCTATCCACAACGACCCTAAAAATCCCAGCAAGATCAGACAACTGATTTGCTAGACTCAGCCAGACTATTCCAGTAGGTTCAGAAAAAAAAGTGTGCCTAAATTGGGATTGGTGTAAAATAAACATCCACACAAAACTGGATGCTGTCTTTGATGACTGCTGAGTGAACCAATATACAAATTCTATTATCAGAATCCAGGAAAAGTGAGCTGTTTCATGCTGTAGGAGTTAAGCCACCCAATAAAACTGCATAAAACAGTGCAAAACCCTCCAATATAATTTACTTGCAACAGGAGATGGAAACAGAACAAATATGAAAAGGTTTCTAAAAAGCCACCCGCTGAACATAAATAAGCATACAAGATGGGAATATCCGATATTTCATATCTGCCTGACAAAAAAAAAGAAAATCAGTTTTTGTTAATTCTATTAACCTCTGACCATAATAAATAATAAATATACAAAGCCACTACACATTACTTTAAAGCCCAAGTTCAGGTATGGGTTAAAAAAAAAAAAAAAAAAAAAAAAAACACTTGCAGTGGGGGCCCCTATCCTTCCTAGCAGTGCAAGGGTATGTTTTATTTCACATAGAGGCAGATAAGAAGACTGCATTGACTTGACTTACCCCCGCTCAGGTCTGTGGGTGGTCCATCTGCATCCATAATGTGCAATGCAGGGCAATTGCAGATGGCAGGAGTGTGACTGCAGCCAGGAGGGCCTTGGAGAAGAGGCTGGGGGGGACCAGTTGCACCACTGGAGGGACCCTGATGGAGTGAGGAATGAAGGTAAAAATTCACACCTTATTCCTCATCCCCTAAACAAAAATTGGCATTTAAAATGAGTAGTTTTCTTAATGTGCCTGGAGTTGGGCTTTAAAAATACAATACAATACAAACAAAATACATTGAAAACAACCACTTGTAATGTGCAGGCACCTCTCCTCTCAAAACAGCAGATAAGAACATGGCTGAGAAATATTTGCGGTTTGCTAGACAAACATGCTTTCCTCCAGATTTCATTACAAACAGTTAAAGTATTGAAAGGGACAGAGACAAGAAAAATGTCACCTGCAGGAGCTGGAAGATTAATGCCTCGTACTATAATCAGCAGCATCTCTGTACTACTTAGCTCCGAGAATACTCTGTTGGGACAGAAGGATCATCATCAGTTATATAAAAACCAACAATCAGGCTAAATAACACAAATAACCTACCCCTTTTCATTTCAAAATGTTACTATTTCTAAAAAGAAAAATACATAGACACTATATCTGAACAGTTACTTGTGTTGGAGTCTGACCCATGCCTAACCTGAACATGTAATGGTTGTAGATTTGACAAGTTACTGGTTTTAGATCTGTTCTATGACGGACCTGAACAGTTACTGGCATTAGATGTGACTTATGTCTGACCTAAATAGTTACTGGAGTTGAGTCTCCTTTATGACAGACCTGAACAGTTACTGGCGTTAGATGTGACTTACTGGCGTTAGATGTGACTTACTGGCGTTAGATGTGACCTGTGCCTTATCTGAATATTCAGCATAGTTAGGTCTTATCTATGCCTGACCTAAACAGTTACTGATGCTTGATCTGACCTATGCCTGCTCTGGACTGCTTCTCAATATTCCTCACAATCGGTATTGATCGAAATGGTTACCGGACTATTCTCAATGTCTTGTCTTCAAAATGATAGGGAGGTGGATCCCGGCCCTGAGCTTGTGATAGGTGAAGGATATCACAATTCTTCTTGCATTCGTCTGCCATTTTTTCGAACCTGTCACAAGAACACAACATCACACATTGCTGCAGATTTATCCAAAGGAGCTCTTTCAATACTTTTTTTTACATATTCTCAGTTTGTCAAAGTGGTGAACAACAATATAATACAACAAAAAATTGGATATGTGTATTTACCGTTAATCATTTTTCTTGGAGTACATTGAAGGATACAGAATTTCTTAAAAATGTATTACACTGCTGCCTATAGGGAGTATTTGACACTGGCAAACAAATAAAAAACTGTAGGACAGCCCAAGGTATAACCCCTCCTAATACTAGCATGTCTCAGCTAAAAATGTGTTGGTTAGTTGGCGAGGGGATGCATTGGATACCTTTGATGCCATTGTGCTATTACTGGGTGTCCAGTGCATTCCTATACCTTTAAGGGGGGGTGGGCTCCCTCCAGGCATACCTGCCGTTAACCTATCCGTTGTTATACAGAGCCTTGAAAAAGTATTCATACCCCTTGAAATTTTCCACATTTTGTCATGTTACAACTAAAAACGTAAATTATTTTATTGGGATTTAATGTGATAGAACAACACAAAGTGGCACATAATTGTGAAGTAAAAGGAAAATGATAAATGGTTTTCAAATTTTATTTTTTTACAAATAAATACTGTATGTGAAAAGTGTTGTGTGTATTTGTATTCAGCCCCCTTTGCTGCCTTCAGAAGTCACCTAATTAGTAAATATTTCACCTGTGTGCAATTTAATACCAGTATAAATACAGAAGTTCTGAGAAGCCCTAAGAGGTTTGTTAGAGAACCTTAGTCAACAAACCTCACCATGAAGGCCAAGGAACACACCAGACAGGTCAGGGATAAAAGTTGTGGAGAAGTATGATGCAACTGCAAACCTACCAAGATATGGCTGTCCACCTAAACTGACAGGCTGGGCAAGGAGAGCATTAATCAGAGAAGCAGCCAAATGGCCCATGGTAACTCTGGAGGAGCTGCAGAGATCCACAGCTAGGGTGGGAGAAGCTGTCCACAGGACAACTATTAGTCGTGCACTCCACAAATCTGGCCTTTATGTAAGAGTGGAAAGAAGAAAGCCATTGTTGAAAGAAAGCCATAACATGTCCAGTGTGCAGTTTTTGAGAAGCCATGTGGGGGACACAGCAAACGTGGAAGAACCTGCTTTGGTCAGATGAGACCAAAATTGAACTTTGTGGCCTAAAAGCAAAGCGCTTTGTGTTGCGGAAAACTAACACTGCACATCTCCCTGAACACACCACCCCCACTGTGAAACATGGTGGTGGCAGCATCATGTTGTGGGGGGTTTTCTTCAGCAGGGACAGGGAAGCTGGTCACAGTTGATGGGAAGAAGGATGGAGCCAAATACAGGGCAATCTTAGAAGAAAACTTGTTAAAATTCTTTCAAAAGACTTGAGACTGGGGTGGAGGTTCACCTTCCAGCAGGACAACGACCCTAAACATACAGCCAGAGATACAATGGAATGGTTTCCATCAAAGTATATTCATGTGTTAAAATGGCCCATTTAAAGTCCAGACCTAAATCCAATTGAGAATCTGTGGCAAGACTTAAAAATTGCTGTTCACAGACGCTCTTCATCCAATCTGACAGAGCTTGAGCTATTTTGCAAAGAAGAATGGGCAAACATTTCACTCTCTAGATGTGCAAAGCTGGTAGAGACAACCCCAAAAAGACTTGCAACTATAATTGCAGCAAAAGGTTATTCTACAAGTATTGATTGGCGTAATACAAATGCATCCCACACTTTTCAGATATTTATCTGTAAAACATTTTGAAAACCATTTATCATTTTCCTTCAACTTCACACTTATGTGCCACTTTGTGTTGGTCTATCATATAAAATCCCAATAAAATACATTTACGTTTTTGGTTGTAACATGACAAAATGTGGAAAATTCAAGGGATCTGAATATTTTTTCAAGGCGCTGTATATGTTCTCCAACTTTGGAGGCTCTCAAAATTTATAGAGTTAGGACTGCAGTACACTAGGGTGCCGTGAAGTGGCCCTGCAGCTTACGCATACATTTTCAAATATGTGCAAATGAAACCCCTTGTTTTAATGTGAACCATTAGACAGGACAATTTGTTTTAGGCTGGTTGGTAAGTGGTAATGGTAGGTTATCCTCGCGCTATAGTGGTAAAGTTAGAGCAGGTTGGTGTGGTTGCAGCAAAAAACACCGACAGAGGTGCAAACCCTCCCCTCAAAATGACAGTAAATAAGAAATAGATGGTGTTGCGCTCCACACCAAATAAATTAAATCTAATAACACAATTACTAAATAATCGCATAAAATCTTGAAAGCGCACTCATGTGATTAAAGTTAGAATCGCTAAATAATCGCATAAAATCTTGAAAAACGTGCTCATGCGATTAAAATTCCATTAGTTCTAAAATAAATACCAAGTGAATAATCCAGTGCTTGAAATAAAACTATTTCCTACTAATATTCATAAAATTGAAAAATGATCTATATAATCGTGATACAGTGACAGGAAAAGAATCGCAAATCTTAAAATTGTCAAAAGAATTGTGACATCTAACAAATCTGTGTCAGTCCATGAAAGTGCATCCAAGTGCCAGCATGTGTGCAAAAAAATATATAAGATGATAAATACACAATGAAAATATATAAAGCGGTGTGTGAAAAAAAAAAAAAAAATTATCACAGAATACAAAAAATAATAGTCCAGCAAACGTGATAAAGAATGTCTCTAAATAAGTATAAAAAGGCTAAATCACAAAGTTCATGCAGAAAATGAAATAAATCCACGCTGTGCTATGTGAAGAAATTAATCCTATGAACAACCCCGGGATGATTCCACCAGTGATTTTGCAGCTCCTTAAACGTGGGTGCTCACACACTGAGTGCAGTGGGTACCTTACCTCACTGCTGTCAGTAAGACAGCAAAATGCTCCAGTGCAACAGTTGTGTCCTCAAATGGGGTGTATATCCTCAGTGGATGTAGGGGACCTTCAACACTTTGCGGTGTATATCCTAAATGTAGTATGGGCGCCCACAAAACCTTTTCCTCCAGATATTCCGCAAGGGATCGCAAGTCAGACCTCTGTGGCAGAAAATAAAAAGCTGTCCCTGTGTTCTGGAGCAGGTATCACCTCAGCCTCTGCTCCAGAACACAGGGACAGCTTTTTATTTTCTGCCACAGAGGTCTGACTTGCGATCCCTTGCGGAATATCTGGAGGAAAAGGTTTTGTGGGCGCCCATACTACATTTAGGATATACACCGCAAAGTGTTGAAGGTCCCCTACATCCACTGAGGATATACACCCCATTTGAGGACACAACTGTTGCACTGGAGCATGTTGCTGTCTTACTGACAGCAGTGAGGTAAGGTACCCCCTGCACTCAGTGTGTGAGCACCCACGTTTAAGGAGCTGCAAAATCACTGGTGGAATCATCCCGGGGTTGTTCATAGGATTAATTTCTTCACATAGCACAGCGTGGATTTATTTCATTTTCTGCATGAACTTTGTGATTTAGCCTTTTTATACTTATTTAGAGACATTCTTTATCACGTTTGCTGGACTATTATTTTTTGTATTCTGTGATAATAATTTTTTTTTTTTTTTTTTTTCACACACCGCTTTATATATTTTCATTGTGTATTTATCATCTTATATATTTTTTTGCACACATGCTGGCACTTGGATGCACTTTCATGGACTGACACAGATTTGTTAGATGTCACAATTCTTTTGACAATTTTAAGATTTGCGATTCTTTTCCTGTCACTGTATCACGATTATATAGATCATTTTTCAATTTTATGAATATTAGTAGGAAATAGTTTTATTTCAAGCACTGGATTATTCACTTGGTATTTATTTTAGAACTAATGGAATTTTAATCGCATGAGCACGTTTTTCAAGATTTTATGCGATTATTTAGCGATTCTAACTTTAATCACATGAGTGCGCTTTCAAGATTTTATGCGATTATTTAGTAATTGTGTTATTAGATTTAATTTATTTGGTGTGGAGCGCAACACCATCTATTTCTTATTTATTGGTTGGTAAGTGGGCTGGGATTTTTTCTTCGTTTTTTTTGAAAAGCGTTGCCCTTACATGTGCTATTGCTGCAAAGGGCAGTTATAGGTTGGGGTGGTTGCCATGTGATTGATTTGTGTGTTTACCTAGAATTCATCGAGGAACAAAGGAAGTCCTAAACATGTAGAACATCCAAAGCAGTCCAACTGAGGGCAAACGGTAAAACAACAGTAAGTGGGTACTGCCTTAAAACAGAAAACCAGGTAGAAGCCTTGTAAATGTCACAAACAGAGGCGTGATGCCCAAAGGAGTCTTTAGTAAAAAAAGAAAAAAAAGAAAAGGAAGCAGGACCCAAGGGTAACTTCCAGGCTCACTGCACAATTGTCCAGTAAAGGGGGACCAAAAGCTAGGCTAAGGAAACCTGCTTTAGATGACTGAAAATCAGTGAATAGAAAACATCAGCAGCAATTGAATATTATTAATCTTCATTGGGGAAGAAAAGAAATAGCTATAGTGCTAGTGTAGGCAGCAGCATAAACAAAAGGTTTAAGACTTTCTGCTTTTCTCAATGGACAAGAAAGAAAATGTGTCTGTGTATCGTTCTTAGAACAATATGACTTGAGGACACACGTGCCTCCATTCCCTAATGTTTATGGCCACCTTTACATTTTATAACTGATCTGGTTACTGAGGTAGAGGCTCTTTACTCACCTTGTGGTTTCTGCAACATTTCCCATCTGTGTAAACTGCTTGGAGTACCGCAAACATTTCTAGGAGGAAACAAAAGACTGGATGATGACAGTCCATAAAGATTAATCTAATTCAAAAGCTGTAAATATACATTTTCTACATATTTAACAGCTTAAGGAGAGTTTTTTCTTTTTTTAAATACTATAAGTAGTCACGCTGTGGTATCATTTGTACCATTCTATAAAAGAAAAGAGATTAAAGGCACTGTGTAGATGTAAACCCTCTGAGTGGACCGCCTGGATCTGTGAATTATATTATGTGCATATTTAAACAGGGCTGAAAACAGAGACATCTCAACTACCTGTAATTGTTTATCGACATAACAAATTTCATCACCTTAACACCACATAATGTACACCATAAGTTTTGGACACCTGATCATCACACCTACCTATATGGTCAAACATATGTCGACACCACTCCAAATTACTGAGTTCAGGAGTCTCCAGTGAGGAGTACTGTTAAAGCTAAAGCATATGCCTGTGCTCCTATGCACAAAGCCAGATTAATAAAAACATGCTTTGATGAGTTTGTTGTGGGGGAACTTGAGTTCCCTGCACAGAGCCCTAGCCAAAACCCCGTTCAAAGAAAATTTGGGTTAACTTGAATGTCAACTTAAGCCAGGACTTCTTCTCCAACATCAATATCCGACCTTGAAAATGCTACTCTAGCTTAAGGAGCACAGAATTCCATAGACACACTCCAGAGCTTTTTCAAAACAGTGGTGACTGGAAAATCCACCAAGAAGTGGGTGGGGCATCTTGATATTAAAGTCTTGTTTTTTTTCCCCCCGTTAAAACTAAACAAGCATGTTATACTTACCTGCTCTGTGCAGTGGTTTTGCACAGAGCAGCCCAGATCCTCCTCTTCCTGGGTCCCTCTTTGGTGCTCCTGGCCCCTCCCTCCTGTCGAGTGCCCCCACAGCAAGCAGCTTGCTATGGGGGCACCCGAGCAGAGCTGCAGCTCCCTGTGTCCATTAATGCACGGAGCCATGGCCTGGCCCTACCCCTTTCTCTCCTTATTGGACCACTGACTTTGATTGATGGCAGTGGGAGCCAATGGCGCCATGCTCCTGTCTCAGCCAATGAGGAGGGGAGTTCAGGACAGCCGAGTCTCTCGTGCAACATCACTGGATTGAGATGTGGCTCAGGTATTAGGGGGTCTGCTACACACTGTTTTTTTTATCCTAATGTATAGAGTGCATTAAAGTGACACTAAAGGTTTTTTTTTTTTAAATAAACATGTCATACTTACCCTCCATTGTGCAGTTTGTTTTGCACAGAGTGGTCCCGATCCTTGACTTCTGGGGTCCCTCGGCAGCTCTAGCGGCTCCTCCCCACAGTAGATAACCCCCTGGCAGAAGCACTCTTGGGGGCACGCTCTGGAGTCCAGCATTTGGCATCTGTAGAGGCCGAATGCAGGACTCGGCCCTGCCCCCGGGCTTGTGTCATTGGATTTGATTGACAGCAGCAGGAGCCAATGGCTGCGCTGCTATCAATCTATGCAATCAACAGCCGAGAACCCAAGGCAGAGAGGCAGTGTGTGTCCCCATGGGTCACGTTGGAGGGGTCAAGTATGTAAAACGGGGGGTGGGGATTGCATCGGATGCATAGGAAAACCACTAGGGTTTACAACCCCTTTAAGATAAAAAAAACTTTTGCTTTTACAACAACTTTAACGCCCATGGCTTTAAAATGGGTTTATATAGGTGCGATGGTCAGGTGTCCACAAACATTTGGCCATACAAAACATTCAAAAACAAAAGACATACAGTATATCCATATAAAAACTTTTGGCAGGCCTGGAGGCCAGATAAAATCCAATAAAAAGTTCAATTCACAAAGATTTATGCAAGGATAAGGATTTTTATTTTAACCACGCGACAGTAAATTTTAAATCTCACTGGACTCAGCCTAAAACTACTAAACTTTTAAAAATAAAGATATTCTGCTTTTTTACCTTTGTCAATTGGGCCTCTAGTGATAATAAAATCATATATAACCTGCCCATGTGTATCTTCACCAATTTAGATGTTAATATGGATCATTAGACCCCACCCAAAAAGTTCTGTCATGCTCATTGATAGATGCATATATACAAAAATAACGTAAGGCTGGAGTCCACCTGCTCAATGCGGAATCTGTCTGCTGATCCCCACAATGTGGGCGGGTGGCTGGTCCATGTCCCCTCATGCAGAGCAGATACAGACACAGCCAGCTCTCCTCTATGGGTGGTTGGATTTAGAAGGAACACCTGTCTGTTTACACCCCCCGTCTGCCATATGATCCAATCAACGGATGGGGAACGGATCCCCATCTGTCTGTTTTAAGTGGACGGGATTGGATATCAGCGGGTGTCAATGGACAGAGTAGTCTGAAGGGTCTGATTGGGTACGCCTGAAAAACTGACAGGCGGAACGGATTGGTCTGCTAGTGTGAAAGGGGCCTAATATGTATTCCGTAAACAACATTTAATATAAAACCTACAACATCTTTGTCTAAAAGGTTCCCATAACAAAGTCAGTTCATATGTCATCAATTATCACCATAGACATCCTACTCAAGTTAGTTCTATCACAGAACCCTTAAGAAGTATAATGCTCCAATGTAAACAATCTCATTATCCTACAATTTCCAGCAACCAATCACAGTTCAAGCTTAAAAAGGAAAAGTTTTTTTTTTTTCTTTCTTTTTCTTTAGTGAGTACATATTGTGAGATAATATAGCAGAATTTACTTTGAAGTGAATCTTTTGAGCCTTTCACATTTGTAGTAACTTTCTCCCTTAATGGTTTTTTTAGAGAGTCATAAACATAGCAATATTTGTAGATTAGCTACTTGATGAAGCTCTAGAGATAAAAAAAAAAATCTATTCATTATTGATATAGTTTAACGGGTTTGATTAATAGATTTGCACTATGAGAAGGAGCAGTAAGGCACAACCATGGGACCAGGAAAGAAAGTGAGAAGATCTCCCAAGCAGGGGACACAGACCGCACACAAATTCCATTCTATCAAATAAAAAATAAAAAGTGCGGCTGGAGTAGACCTTTATGTATAACATTTGAGAATTAGATGGGATATTTGGAGGATAAGTGCAAGGTACCTCATGCTGTTCTTGAAGAAGCTTCAACAACTGAGAGTAAACTTCATCTGAGTTCTGTGGTGACCTAGTATCTTCGTGTTCTACTACAACAAAGTCATTGTCCTCATCTGCTGGAGGCGATGGGATCTGGGAAAAAGCAAAGACTGATTAACTATTTGAAGATATGTCCATTCTGTTACAATACACCTACGATGAACGGCAGCTCATGAACTGCAATAGAGGATACCGTCATCTTCTACATGTACTAATAGAGTTTTTCACAATCCTCAGGAAGTGCCAATAACGCACGCCTTCCATATTTTCAGCCAGTGTTGATAGAATGCACCACAGTACTCTAACTAGTATGCGGTCTGATAAGCATTTTCATAGTGGAATGGATATATCAAGCGAGTTACTCAAGAGCCCATCTAACACAAATCAGGCTGCCTCTAAGCAAAGTTCGTACATATATTTGTGACCCCTGCTATTGCAATAATGGACAGAATACAGCAAAACATTTGCAATCTCTTCTATTGGTGTAGTGCAGTGGTCACTAAACTGCGGCCCTTTGCTTGCCTTTTTCCGGACCTTGGGGCGCTATTCCTCCCACTGATATGATATGCTAGTCTGCCAACTGAAACCAACAATGGGGCACTATTCCTCCCCCTAATACCAAATGTGCTGATGTTTTCTCCCACTGATGCCAGGGAAGCAGGGTGGATTTGATTTAAATCAAGTCAATTTAAATCATGATTTAAATCACTAGTAAAAAGGCTTGAAATAAATCGTAATTTTTAAAGATCAACTGTCATCACTGTCCCACAGCGGCTCCTCCTCTGACCCGCTCTTGACTCACCGACAGTCCCATTCATTTTAATGGGATGGCTGGTGATGCGGAGGTGATGCAACAAGGTGAGGGACATGGTGGCAGCAGGTAAGTGGATGCCCGCTAACAGCGCAACAATGATGGATCTGAAATGACAGGTGCTCTATAAATGTAAGGACTTATTCTTGCCGGTAGTTTGAATCTTTAATATTTGCAAACAAACCTAAGGTTTCCTATTTAGAATAATAAGCTGTTAGGTTAGTAAAACAGCGATATCAGAGCCAATTCGGTCATACAGTTTGTAGTGTACACAGATTTGCAAAAAACAATGGGATAAAGGAATATTAATGAACGCTGTTTTATCTCATGATTACTGTGAAATTGTGTGAATGCATCAATGCAGCGCATGGTATCTCAGCTTGCTGAGCTTGGATTTATTAAATGAGTTAACCAAAAATGTAAATATTGTAGAATATACAGCCTCATGCTACATATCTAAGCTCCATTTCATGCTGAATAAACCAAATTATTAATGCATCTTAAAAAAAAAAAAAAAATTATCTTTAGATAGATTTTTACTCCAAAAGCATTTTATTAAAATAAATTTGATAAA
This sequence comes from Lithobates pipiens, assembly GCF_037356315.1. Lineage (NCBI taxonomy): Eukaryota > Metazoa > Chordata > Amphibia > Anura > Ranidae > Lithobates > Lithobates pipiens. The sequence continues at coordinate 280,344,230 of NW_027507785.1, read as the reverse complement.
AATCAAAGCAAGGTCCATAAAGACATGGATGAGCGAGTTTGGGATGGAGGACCTGATAGAGCACCTTTGAGATAAATTAGGGTGGAGACTGCGAGCCAGGCCTTCTCATTCACATCAGTGCCTGACCTCATAAATGTGCTTCTGGAAGAATGGTCAAACATACCCATAAGACACACTCCTAAACCATGTGCACAGCCTTCCCAGAAGAGTTGAAGCTGTTAAAGCTGCAAAGGGTGCGCCAACTCAATATTGAACCCTACGGACTAAGACTGGGATGCCATTAAAGTTCATGTACATGTAAAAGGCAGGTCTCCCAATAATTTTGGTAATATAGTGTATATTAACAGATGAAATTTAATGTCTGTTGATGCACCAACCTTGGCAATGTCAACAAGGGTCCCGCTCTTGACTTTATCGATGGAAGCTTGGATAGTACGGACCACTACCATGTGCTCTTTGGCAAGGACCAGGTCGTTTTTTTGCTTGGCTTGGAGAGCTGCTTTCCTGTACTGTCTCCTCCGGTTCTCCAGAAATTCCAGCTGTTCTTGTACTGAAAGAGTCACACGATCAGGCAAAAGTCAGAAGTGGCAGCTGTGTTTGGAAAAGAACACAACAGAACCCCAGTGCTCATGTATATACAGTATATGATTTATATTTATACCTGCAGGGGGAAAGTCCCCAGTGGGGTCTGTGATTTCAGTGCCTTTGGTTTTAAGGGGTGCCTCATCTTGCTGTGGAAGGGTTGGTGACACTTGTGGTTTGACAATCAGGATGGGCTTTTGTGGGACAGGCTTCTTTGCTGGCTGCTCGCCCTAATAAAATAGAACTCATAACTAAGTTTCCACGCTTGCATGTACACAACTTTAAACATTTTTAAAAAGTACTTGTAAAGTAGATATAAGCCTGTGTGTCATTAACAGCTGCCATTGTTCAGAATTAAATACTTGTTTTCACTTTTTATTGATAAACATGTTCTTCTGCAGCCACTTTGCAGTCATTTCCTGTCTAAATGCATCCTAGTGATGACAATTCTCAGGCATTTCTTGATGGTACCAACAATGTACTATGCCTGCACATAAAACAACTACATGTAGTCTTGATCAGAAGCCCATGTCAAATGGTGACAACACAGGTAGGAATTTCATGACAGTGTTTAAATTAAAGTAATATTAAAAGGCAACTAAAAAAAACAAAACAAACATGTTATACTTACCTGCTCTGGGCTCTGGTTTTGCACAGAGCAGCTCCAATCCTCCTCTTCTTGTGTCCCATGTCAGCGCTCCTGGCCCCTCCTTCCTGCCAAGTGCCCCCAGAGCAAGCAGCTTGCAATGGGACCACCCAAGCAGGCTCGCTCCCAACCGCGGCCCCTCGTGTTCACTTACACGCAGAGCCATGGCTTGGCCCCACCCCCTCTTTGTCCTGATTGGCTCAGCCAATAAAAATGGAGAGACCCCGGAGAGCCAAGGTTTTGTGCACATCACCAAAAGAAGATCGGGCTCAGGTAAGTATGGGGGGGGGGGGGGAGCTGCTGCACACAGATTTTTTACCTTAATGTATAGAATGCATTAAGGTAAAAGACCTTGAGCCTTTAGAACCTCTTTAAAGCTGCAGAATACAAAAATAGAATGCCTTTTGAAATTACATTGGCAGTTTAGGGCATGTATATAATTTAATGGTATTTTCAAATAACTCACACAAACATTTTAAGGTGTGGACAATGTAGAGGGGGTGTAAGAGTTGTAGGTTTGTAACCTGGGGCAGCACCAGGGTTGTCGATTCTAATCCCAACCACGGCACTACCTCTGCAGAGTTTGTAAGATCTCAAAGCTGACAAGTTCTCAATAAAGCTCCCTTTCAGCAACTGGCTGTGCAATAAGGCTGAAGATTTTATGTCAGAAATCCAAGGAAAACCTTCTGATAAACATGTTAGACTGAAGATTGTGGCATTCTGAAGAAATGGTTTAAAATGATACACCGCACTCCACCAAAGATGTGAACCAGATTTGGGGCCTGTGACGACAAGCTTTGGGCATGTGTCTATGGTATCCTTTTGAGAAGTTCCTTGGATCTTTCAAAATTCCTTGACAAGTAGTGATGGAGGAACTTCCGACGGGACGTTTCGCGAACGCAGACCGCGAACGCGGCCGTTAGTTCACGAACCGGAACGTTCGCGGCGGGCCCCATTGACTCCAATGGGAGGCGAACTTTGCAAACCTACAGGTCAAATTTGCAGCCACAAAATAATTAATAGCTGTGCAAACATAGTCCCACCACATGGCCAATGACATAACACATGTATGAGGTGAATCTGGGATCGACAACTACAAGCATTCTTTTTTTATATGGGAAAGTGTTGTGACAATTCAGGACTGTGGAGCGCATGAAGCCAATGGAGGAGAGGGAAGGTCAGGGTAGGCAAAGAAGAGGGTGCAGGAGATGATTACCAGCAGCGTGACATACAGCAATGACACCTGCACCGTGATAGAGTGATCTGACAACAGCACCGTGATAGAGAGCACTGACATCAGCAGCGTGAAATAAAGCACTAACACCAGCACCGTGATATACAGCACTGACAGCAGCACCGTGATAGAGAGCATTGACATCAGCACTGTGATATACAGCACTGACACCTGCACCGTAAGCAGCCCCAGGAGGAAGTCAGCATAGCACAGGGATGGTGGGAGCCCCTCATAATGAGCATAGCACAGGGATGGTGGGAGCCCCTCATAATGAGCATAGCACAGGGATGGTGGGAGCCCCTCATAATGAGCATAGCACAGGGATGGTGGGAGCCCCTCATAATATGCATAGCACAGGGATGGTGGGAGCCCCTCATAATATGCACAGCAGAGGAACAGCCCCAGGAGGAAGTCAGCACAGCACAGGGATGGTGGGAGCTCCTCATAATAAGCAGCCCCAGGAGGATGTCAGCATAGAACAGGGATGGTGGGAGCCCCTCATAATAAGCAGCCCCAGGAGGATGTCAGCATAGCACAGGGATGGTGGGAGCCCCTCATAATAAGCATAGCACGGGGATGGTGGGAGCCCCTCATAATATGCACAGCAGAGGTACAGCCCCAGGAGGAAGTCAGCACAGCACAGGGATGGTGGGAGCCCCTCATAATAAGCAGCCCCAGGAGGAAGTCAGCACAGCACAGGGATGGTGGGAGCCCCTCATAATAAGCAGCCCCAGTAGAAATATGACACCGCTCAACCTCTTCAAAGAGGAGGGTACGGGCATATAGTACGGTGTTCTTTTTTTGGACAAGGAAGTGAGCCAAATGAAGAAGTGTGCTCGATTTAAAAAATTGTTTATAGACATATACATGGTCTACTGGTCCCATGTGTTGAATTCCTCCGAGATCCATGCCTCATTCATTTTTAGAAATGCGAGGTAGTTAACACTGTCGTGAGCTAGGCGAGTACGCTTATCGGTCACGATCCCCCCTGCTGCGCTGAACGTCCTTTCGGACAGGACACTGGACGAGGGGCAAGCCAACAGTTCGATTGCAAATTGGGCAAGCTCTGGCCAGAGGTCAAGCCTGCCCACCCAGTAGTCCAGGGGTTCATCACTCCTCAGAGCGTCCACATCGGCCGTTAACCCAATGTAGTCGGACACCTGACAGTCTAGGCGTTCCCTGATGCTGGATCCGAATGACACCCGTCGATGGGTCGGCTGAAAGAATGACCTCATATCCGAAGTTACCAACACATCTTCAAACCGGCCTCTTCTTGCAGGCACTGTTGGATTGGTACCCGCAACTCCTTCTCTGGGAGTGGGAATTGCTCCTCTGCCAGCGCACGCAAAAGCAGAATGCAGCATTTCTCAAGTGCTGCATTCTGACAGCCCTCTGTGACGGCGGTAGCATTTCCGCCATTTTGTGTTTGTACCGGGGGTCTAAGTACGTTGCCACCCAGTATTGGTCCTTGATCCTTATGCTTTTTATACGGGGGTCCCTATTAAAACACTGGAGCATGAAGGCCCCCATTTGCACTAAAGTGGAAGCGGTGTGGTGGCCTGGCTCCTGCTCATCATCCAGGATAATGTCGTCCTCTTCATTCTCCTCTCCCCATCCACGCACAACAACAGGGGTCCCAGAAAGGTTTAAAGCATGCTCTTCTTGCTCCTCCTCATCCACCCCGGCACCATCCTCCTCTGACTCCTCTTCAGACTCCTGTTGTTGACTTGTCTCAGATAGAGTAGCCCCCCCTGGGAATTCATCCAGCATTGCGACTTCCTCATCTTCCCGCTCCTGCTCCTCCACAGCTTGATCAATGACACGCCGCAATGCACGCTCCATAAAGAAGGCATAAGGTACCATGTAACTGATGGCGCCATGGCTGCGACTGACCAGTTTGGTGATCTCCTCAAATGGCCGCAGAAGTCTGCATGCATTGCGCATGAGCAGCCACTGGCGCTGTGAAAAAAACCCCAGCTCCCCAGAACCTGTTCTGCTGCAGAGTTCATACAGGTAGACGTTAACTGCACGTTTCTGCTGGAGCAGCCTATCAAGCATATAGAAGGTTGAGTTCCACCGCGTTGGGCAATAGCAAATAAGACGTCTGACCCGCAGATTGTGTCGCCACTGAATGTCAGCAAGGCGAGCCATGGCCGTGTAAGATCTTCTGAAATGGGCCGAGATTTTCCTTGCCTGCCGCAAGATGTCCTGGACCCCAGGGTATTTGACAACGAATCGCTGCACGACCAAGTTTAAGACGTGTGCTATGCATGGCACGTGCGTGATTTTGCCCTGTTTCAATGCGCTAAGCAGATTGCCACCGTTGTCACACACCACTTTACCAACTGTCAAATTGAGCGGTGTTAGCCACTGATCTGCCTGTGAACGCAAAGCTGAAAGGAGTGCCGGGCCAGTGTGGCTCTTGGCTTCCAGGCACAACAGACGCAGCACGGCATGGCAACGTCTCATCTGGCATGTCGAATAGCTTCTGGGGAGCTTGGGCGGCGCAGAGGAAGAGACGCTAGCAGCGGAAAAGGAGGAGTCAGCCGAGGAGGAGAGGGAGGAGTATGGAGTAGGAGGAGGAGGAGGAGGAGGAGAAGAAGAGCCAGGCCTGCATGCAATCCGTGGCGGTAAAAACCAAATCTACATGGGTGCCACGGGTTACATGCCTGACGGCCGTTAGAAGGTTCACCCAGTGGGCAGTAAAAGTGATATACCTTCCCTGCCCGTGTTTGCTAGACCACGTGTCTGTGGTCAGATGTATCTTGGCACCGACACTGTGTGCCAGAGATACATTCACTTGCCGCTGAACATGGCCATATAGCTCTGGGATGCCCTTCTGTGAGAAATACTTCCTTCCTGGGACCTTCCATTGTGGTGTTCCAATGGCCACAAATTTTTGAAAGGCCTCTGAGTCCACCAGTTTTTATGGCAGTAGTTGGCGGGCTATGAGTTCTGACAAGCCAGCCGTCAATCGTTGGGCAAGAGGGTTATCCGGCGTCATCGTTTTTTTACGCTCGAACATTAGGCCCACGGAAGCCTGCCTTTTTGCAGAAAAACGTGAGCTTGGCGTGATGGAAGGTGGAGTGGAGGACAATTGTGAGGAGAGAGGAGAAGGAGAAGTAGAAGACGAGGCTGGACGGTGAGAGCTTGGAGTGTGGCTTTGTGTGTTCCGTTGCTCCCACTCAGCTCGGTGATGGCTGCTCATGTGCCTTCTTAAGGCGGTCGTCCCTAGGTGAGTGTTGGGCTTACCGCGACTAATGCGTTGACTGCAAAGATTGCAGATGGCAACGCTATTGTCAGCAGCGGACACGTTCAAAAAAGCCCACACTGCGGAGCCATGTGTCGGTGTCCTGGGAGCGCCAGATGTGACCGTACATGGTCGATGACTCGCTCCTGATACATTTGCAGTCTGCTTTGTCCCTCATGTGCAATGTAAGTTATTCCTGCTTCTCCTCCCTATCTGCTGGTCCATATCTCCCTCTGAACTCCCCTCCTCTTCCTCTCTTGTGGGCACCCACGTGACATCACTAGACACGTCATCATCAACGTCACTTTCCCCACCGCTATAAGTAGAGATCTCGGAGTAGGCAGCAACACCGGGGACCAACCTCCTCCTTGGGCTGATCTGGGTACTGTCGTCAGACTGCTGAGTAGCGGTTGTTGCTACCTCCTCTTCCTGATCCAATACCAAGAGTGGCTGCGCATCAGAAATGTCTTGATATGGATCGGAAAAGAATTCCTGTGACTCAAGCGGAAGGTATGTGGTGGTGGTGGTGTTGGTAGTGTCTTTGGGGGTGCACATAGCAGAGAGTGAAGAAGAGGGTGCAGATCGAGAGGATGAGGAGGGTGCAGAAGAGTAAGGCTGAGTGAGCCACTCAACCAAGTCTGGTGCGTCCTTTAAAGTAATTGAACGCACCTTCTGCAACTTCCCACTTTGGCTCAAGCCTGTTGCTCCTGCCCTACCCCTACCACCCCTGCGGAAGGGCCTGCCTCTTCCTCTGCCTGTCATTTTTTAAATGACCCTGTGACAAAACTCTCAGTCCCTATACTGATGAAGGACTGCTGCAGTATAGGGCAGCGGTCAGCAGTAGTGCACCTCAACCCTATATATTGTGGACCTATACCAGTCCTTATGGAATAGCAGATTGTACCTCACTCAACCCTATGTACTATAGCACCCTACACCAGGTTACCAGTCCTTATAAGGACCTTTGTGGAACAAGTAGGTTGTGTGTGACTGATTAGCAGACTGTACGTCAGTCCCTATACTGATGAAGGACTGCTGCAGTATAGGGCAGCGGTCAGCAGTAGTGCACCTCAACCCTATGTATTGTGGACCTATACCAGTCCTTATAGAATAGCAGACTGTACCTCACTCAACCCTATGTACTGTAGCACCCTACACCAGGTTACCAGTCCTTATAAGGACCTTTGTGGAACAAGTAGGTTGTGACTGATTAGCAGACTGCAGCAGAAGGGCAGCAGTCAAGTATAATATTCTTTCTATATTTGGAAGAAAGAATATTATATGTGTACAAGCCTATTACCATACCACTAATACCAGTCCTGAAAAGAACCTTTGTGGACCTAATATAGTAACAGCTACTGATTAAACTGACCCTCACTGCCTCACACACAGCTTCCTGCCTGTCCCTATATAAACTGACAAAACAGAGGCTGCTGGAACAATAACTGGAATAGCACTTTTGTGGACCTGATAGTAACAGCTAATGATTAAACTGACTGTCCCTGCAGCACACACTGTCCTGTCCCTTTCTCTAAACTGACAAAAGACACTCAGGCTGCTGCAACAATCACTAGCACAGCACTGCCTCAAACCTATATCCTGAACTACACCTAACACCTATACCAGTCCTGAAAAGAACTTTTGTGTACCAAATAGCTAGCGATTTGGGTCACTGCAATCTCTCCCTGCTCCACACAGCAACCTCTCCCTATAGTGACAGAAGAAAGAATGTAAAATGGCCGCCGGATCGGGTGTATTTATAAGTTAGGGGGAATGTCCAAGTGTCCATGTGCTGTAATGTCTCAATTGGCTGTCCTGTACCCCATGATGGATGTGTCATCATAGGTCAAAGTTCTTTTACACAGTAAACACGGAAGTCCGCCAGGCGAACGGCGGCAATAGTCCGCCGATCGGGCGGACCGCGAACAGCCGAAATTCCCCCCGAAACGACCGCCGGGCGAACCGTTCGGCCATCACTATTGACAAGTACAGTTGATCTCCTTCTGATGCGCATTTGACTTGCTAAAGGCAAGTTTCACATTTTTATAGTGAAAAGTAAACAGTTGACAAAGACCCCAAAGTACTGCCAATCTCTTCATCCTCCTCTCCAAAATCCTGTTGGATTTTTTTCTTTGGTATGACATTTGTGTGAATGAAGTGCTATAATGCTATAGCTAAGGATTTTGTAAGCAAAGTAAATGTGGAAGCAAGCAGCAAAAAAAATTGAAGAAAAAAATAAATAAAAAAAAGGAAAAATTATATGATTGAAAAAAAAAAAAGAAGAAATAGTATTGAGAAAAGCAGAGACTTGCAGTGGGACTCACTTCCTGAACTAATGAAGCAATAGTTTGTTTTTTTCCCCAACAACCACGATATTCAAGCTCAACCTCAAGTTTCTGTCATATGGCACAGCTCTTCTTGTGACCAACAATGTGTGTAAGAGGAAGTCCATGAAATATGTGCCACAGCTTAATGTCACATGATGCATGGCTGAATGTGTGATTTACTTAAAAATAAAATAGAGGAAAAAAAAACCCATAAAAATAACTTTGGTTTATATGATCTTTCCTTTCAGGTAGACATCCAATTACAGACGAAAATAGTTGAGGCAGTCTGGGTCATCCAGCTAGGGCCATCTTAACCATAAGCACTGTTTGTACCTGGTGCCGGTCCTTGGGCACATATAGATGTGAGTGAAGTGTAACTGTAAGATTTTATATGGTTTAATAACGTCAGCTGCTTTCCACAATGAACCTTTTCCCTGATACTGTTTTTTTGACTGGCGGTGTATGGCATTGAAAGGAACCACATACTGGTACATGTGAATGATAAATTTGGTCACAAGATACACAGTGGGTCCAGGCAAAAAAAAAAAAAAAAGTGCAGTGGGACCCATCTAGCAATAGAAGGTCCATCCATTTTGGTGTGTACATCCATGTGGGGTCACCTGGAAGTGGTGTTTTATTGGTTACTAATGGCACCAGCACCTGTTCACTTACCTTTTGTTTTTCAAGCAACTATTATTTCACTGGGACTTACAGATACATTGGATATTAATTGTGTTTTCAGTCCTGTTCATTTATTGTTTTTTTGCCCTTTTATATGTGGTAAACTGTTTAATAATCTTGATTCATATATTTGGCAGCGCAGTCTATATACACAGAAACCACAGAACCAGCCAGGTAACCATCTGCCTGGTTTAACAATGCAACTTCTTATGCCACCCCCTACAGCTCCAAACTGATCACCTGACAACAAATTAGCATTGTCACCTCGTCCAGTGAACAAGGAGCTCACCAGCAGAGGTGTGCTTGTCGTGAGACTGCCTTTACCTTTGGAATGTAAAACAGTAAACATATGGGTATTTGAACAGTCTATATTACAGTTTATTACTGGATGAGAGAGCTTGAAAAAAGAAACAAAAACAAAAAACTGTGTTAGTCATATCAGAGGAGAGTATTCAAGGGGTAACTAATGTGAATAGTTTAGAGCAGGGGTCTCAAACTGGTGGCCCTCTAGCTGTTGCGAAACTACAAATCCCATGAGGCATTGCAAGGCTGACAGTTACAAGCATGACGGGACTTGTGGTTTTGCAACAGCTAGAGGGCCACCAGTTTGAGACCCCTAGTTTAGAGATTCAATAATCAAACCAAGAATTGCCTACCTCCTCCTCTTCATCTTCGGCTCCATCTTCCTCACCAGCTTGTGCCAACTTCTGAGCAGCTTCCAAAGCTTTCTCCACACTGCCCACATCTCCTGCGCTCTCCATGCCAGGGAATGGAGGAAACCCTGCAAGGAATTCACATTCTTTAACCAAGAAAGTTTTTCTACATGGTAAAGAGACTGAAGCGGAATGACCCTAAAAGTTGGTTGAAATCATAAAATGGTTCCTCTCACTCCAAAAAAAGGAGAGACGCCCACTCTAAATAGAATTACGATAAGCTGAAGGCTTGTGACTTGTACTGTCTTAGGGTCCATTCACACTTATGGGTACATTTACAGGGTGGTGCTATCCATTGCAAAAGCCACTCCAACACACTGTACAGTAGCAGTCAACACAAAGCACTGCATGCAAAAAAAGGGCAGTGCGAGTTTTTTTTTTTGTGTGTTACAGTTCATTATCAGCCAATTTATTACAAATGGGTTGCTTTATTACAATGCATATAAAAACCTCACAAGGGAATGCTGAAATGTAAATCCCCCCTTAGGGCTCATTGTGCAGTGTTCGGTCATTAACGTGCTGCAGTAAGCAGTCCTATCATTTTGAAGGGGCTGCAAAACTAGCACAATGCATAACACACCATAATGCAGCAATTATGAGTTGAAAGGCTTTGGGTTAAGCAGCCCTCTCATTTTGAAGGAGCAGCCAAACCACCACAACACACAAAACCTGGACAAGCACTATTTTCTTCCCCAATACAGCATACAACAGTGCACTGATAGTTCACATATAAGTGGTCCAGTGCACTGCCTGGGCAAGTTCGCATGCCACTGAACAAAATGTGCCAATGCACCATGCTGTTTTTCATGTACTACCATGCGCTACATGTGATAACGTATGGAAACCACACATTTATTCCCCATGTTACTCTTGTGAACTGGCCCGAAGTCGTCCCTTCATAGCCCATGCCATAATACAGAAGAAACTATTTCCTTATTGCTTTGTGACTCACTAGGCCACCTGTCTTATAGCGGAGATGGCAAAAAAATAACAGGAAGGCTGTCAACTAATTAACCACTGTTGTAAAAACAAAATCTAAATACAAATATTTTATGGTTTTACCTGCCAAAACTGTCATTTTGTTCCAGCAATTTTTTTATATGTCCCGCTGATGAAGTCCTATTGGACGTAACGCATACGGAAGGAGGAGCTACATTTGTGAAGTCACCCGCTGTTATCCTTGCTCGTGCGAAAGCGATACAATACTGTTACATGCTTACAGCCAAGTAGAGCTATTGTGAGTGTTTTTAAACTTGATATTATTAACAAATCATAATTTAAAAGCAGAGAGCACTATTAGTCTCCCGTATGCTTTCACCAGGATTTCAGCCTTCTACCGGAATCCGATGCCTCTGTTCATGTATACCCCATGGTGGGACAGGCATATTCGACCATCCTGTTAGCTCAGGGGGTCAATGGCTTGAGGTGAGCTACCAGTCTCTCCGTCAGTGGTGGATGTTGTCACCCTAGATGTTTGCAAGCAACTTCTATTATTATTATTACTACTATTCTCACACAGAGATTGTACAGTCATTTGGACTTTCTTATTACTCCTAATGTTGGGCTTTGGATTTTCCAAAAGGACATGATTATTTTTTTAAGTGCGCTGCACTGTTGGCGGGGATGTGAAATATTCCTCTAGTTTTCCAACAGTTTGCAACATTATCTACTTTTATACAGTTTTTGTTTGCGCCGATTGAGATTTTTTTTGATCCCCACACCTCTACTAGTCATTAGGATTACTCTGCCAATGTGCCAGGTAAAATAGTAAACATATGTTGCTAAATTAAAACTAAGTACACTTGTCCTTTGCACAGACTTGGAATGCCCACCTCTCCTGCTGCCTGTGCTGCTGATCGCTGCAGTAGTGAAGAAAAAATGGTGTCTGAAGAGCATGTAAAGTCTCACACGTCAAACTTGATCCAACCAGCCAAACCCCTACATCACTACTGTATACTGTAGTAACATGGCAGCTGGTAGAACAAACCAGAGGACAAACCAGAGGACAGAAGGAAACCAGGGAATTGACACTCCTGGGAAGATAAATCCTAAGCTAACCATACATGGATTGAAATTAGGCCAGTTTGGCATGGACCGTCCAAACCTTTATTCATCTATGACCGTTCCTGGTCAATTTGCTAAACAGGACTGTTGGAAAACTTTTGTTAATTAGCGGCTTGCAGCCAATTGGCATTCTGACTATGGAGGAGTCCTCCTGTCAGAATACAATGGCACAGCGGGGAGGATTCCTCCATCCACCTAGATTGTGTGGATGGGGGAATACGTTCATTATTTTTCTATCAAAAAAACAACCGTCTATGGGCAGTCTTACTTTAGAAACTAGGACTGGTTTAAGGCCCCTTTCACACTAACGTCCCGTTCAGGCCCGCCTGTCAGTTTTTCAGGCGGACCTGAACGGGTGCTCCATAGAGCTCTATGGAGCGTCGGATGTCAGCGGTGACATGTCCGCTGACATCCGACCCGCTCCGATCCGAAAAAGTGTGACGGAGGAAAAAGCTATTTTTCCATCCGTCTGCGGATCGGATGACGACGGGCACTGCGGTCCGTCGTCATCCGATCTCCCATAGGGGAGAGCGGCGCTGTGACAGGTCCGTCCCTGCACAGTGTGCGGAGACAGACCTGTCATCTCCCTGCTCAGCGGGGATCGGCGGAGTGATCCCCGCTGAGCAAACGGACATCCACGGGGCGGATCAGAACTGATCCGCCCCGTGTGAAAGGACCCTAAAGGATTAAAAAGAAAAACTAGCACTGGGATCAGAAGTGTTAACCTGTAAAGAAAACTAGTTAATGGAATTTACATGTAGAACAAAACAAGTAATATGTTACCTGGAGGAACTGGGAGCTCAGCCAGATTCACCGATCTGCCAGCTTTGGAAGCCCGTATGGCATCCTGATATTGCTGTAAAGAGATTAGTTTGGTTACATTTAATAAGGAACAGATCAATGTGCGCTCTGCTTAGCTCCGATACTTTGTTTAGTTTTCCCTTTATGAAAAGGAAAGCTTTAACAAAACAAAACAAAACCACTATTGTTTGTGCACTGCATATGAGAATAATTATTATTTGTCAACAGAATGTTATCTTTATCAGTGTGGCTTTGTCCACCGGAAAAATCTGTCTGTACAGCAGTTTTCATATACAATTAATATAGATTTTGCTTTTGGTTCAGTATTAAAGGGATTGTTAAGCTAAAAAAAGTGTTTACTTCTTACTTATGGTTGATAGTTTCAGCCACATACGTATTGTGGCTACTGTAACATACGGTCCTGTGCAGGCAAACGCACTGCGTTTGCGACCTGTGTTTGAGGTGTCATTAGGACTGACAAATGCAGATTGCAAGTGCAGTGCGTTCTAAGAGCAGTGCAAGAAATGCACACGGAACCTTAGTTTCCTCCACCACGCTCTGGTGCGAACTGGCCCTTAATACGAGTTGTTCTGTCCTATCTCATACCTTGACAATCCTCTCATGCATTCTGGCCTTCCTGTCATCTCCATTGGCTTTGGCTTGCTGTGCTGCAGATTTGTAGCGATCCATCCTTTGCTGCAGAGCTTGCAACACCGTAACAGCGGGTGCTTCTGGAGAGCAGACAAGGAACAGCTTGGTGAATTCAATAGTTGAGCACTGGGCCCAGGAGATAAATTGTCACACTAGGTCTGTCATAAAATTCTCATTTTATTATACAGAATAAATAGCAGAATCTGATATGTTACCATGGACAACACCAAGTGACAAAATTCTTCTCAAAGGACACATTGATCATAAATGTCCCATAATAGTACACTGTAAAGCGCACCATACACAAAGCAATTTGACTGAATGATAGAACCTTGTATTACATACTTGATTTTGCACAAATTATTAAGCTATCAGCCATAATACAGTTGTTTTGATTGACTGCAAAGAGACAATCAAAATAACATTGATCAAATGCAGCAGAAAATCATCTGATCACTTTGGATGAGACTAACGCTGTTTTTTTTCTGTTTTTGACTCCATTTTAATGTAATCACAATTATAATTTTACAGATTGACAGGCACATTTGATCAACAAGCCCATTTTTGATTTCTTTTCAATTCTTTCTTATTAAGTTTTCAACAAAAACAGTTTATGCAGTACGTACAATAGTGGCTTACAGTGCAATTTGTAGAATCAATATAATACAATTATCAACTGCCAATAATGCCCATTTTTGATTTCACAGTCAACTGAGTAGAGTGATTGACTGAACTCGTAGGTGGTAGATTGCTTACTTTTTTATGATCACTATTGTTCAGATTTGTGATTCCCAGTGAAACAAAAGTAATCAAATTTGCTTAAAAATCACCCATATTGAGCCAATTTAGTGTTTGTTGGCTGTAAAATCCTCACTGAGAGCATCAGACAGAGAGGGATCATTCAGATCGCCATAATCAGAATCTTCAGAGAATTTAAAACCTGACTTGGCTCATGTTCCATCATGTTGCAATGTGAAGTGAAAGGCCTATTTCTCTCACTATGAAGAAAGAAGAACAGTTGCTGGCATGCAAAAATTATTTTTGGCACACAGTTTTAAATTAAATTGAATACAGCCATGCACACTAGGGTGTTTCGTTTTCTAATGGAAAAAAATAAACTGTAATTTTTGGAGACTTTGCTTACGCCCCGAGTCGGAGTGATGTAAAAGATATATATATATATTTCAAGAAGATTGGATAATATTTAGAGGTTGCACACTTTCATCTGTTTTGTAAAAGTAGGCAAAAAATTTTAATTTTCAATGTTAATTACTTTTATTGGGAAAGCTATAAATCACAAACTTAAAATACTATTAAAACTATACACCAAGATTAATAGGTAATATGATAGGCAAAACAGGTGTTATATTAATCAACTTTAAACGATGAAATTCCTTGTATTCTGTGACGTCGTGGATTCCCAACAATTCAAAGAATGTCTTTGTTTTATTAGTAATGAAATGGTACAGGTCTTTTCCTTCAAAAACCATGTTTTTACCCTCTAATCGTTTCACTTCCCTTTTCTTTGCAGGTTTGGTTTCTAAATTTTTAGTCATATTTTCCTTAACAGCCTGAGTAATGGGTTTGTCCAAAAAAGCCAATCCTACGTTTGTTTCTGACAGATACCAAAAGGTGTCTCTAGCAACTGTGAAAGCACATTTTTTGATGTCTGCATCTGGGTAAGTGCTCAAAAGCTGTAGCATATCCAAATCATTCTTTGGAGCCCATCGACTTGCAATTGCCACATGCCAAAAGCAAACATATATTAGGCTGACAAAATGTGCAACCCGTTTCATTCCTTCCAATTGTTGTTGAGGAATATTCAACTGTTTAGTGAAGAAGACAATTTTAAGTGCACATATTGCCTTTGCGATCCACCTTGCTTGATGCAGTGCCCCTGGGATCCTGAAACTGAAAGTTGTTTTTAGACCGACCTCCTAGGTACAGGAGTGAGAGTTGTAATAACTCTTTGTAGTCTTCTCTTGGATGACTTCCGTCTTTTAGGACATTTTGGATGTAGTTAACCATTTTCACTCTTTTAGAAAGCCTTGAAAGGGAATTTATTCATCCAGCATTGATGTATATGACTTCTTATCAAGTGAAACCCACAGACTTTGCTTTGATAAAAGTGATCAATGTGTGCAACCGCTAAATATTATCCAATCTTTTTGAAATTTGGCATATATATCTTTTACATCACTGAGACTCTGGGCGTAAGCAAAGTCATATGAAAATCACATCTTTGGAAAAATGAAACACCCTAATGCACACGCTGAATTCTGACATCAGTACTCACCTTGTCTGGTGGTGGGCTCTTGGGGTTCCAGTGTGCTTAGTTCTGAGGTTTGCACTTCTTGGTCTAGAGAAAAAAAAAAATCTCCTTGAAACCCATAGAGAAGTTCATTCTTAGCATGTGTACTGCTTTTGCTTCTACCCACCATTTGGGGGAGGAGGCATCTGACTAAGATCAACAGGCTGTCCGCTCTCCATAGCTTCTAGAACAGAGCTAAATTTCTACAAAAAAAAAAAAAATTACTTAATACACATTTCATGCATGTGAATACATTTTAATATAGTAAATGTTATAGCATACTTAAAAGAAGTATGTGATTTTGAAAAAATAAAACACTTATGCTTACCTAGGTGGATGAAGCATCAATCGGTCCCCCTGCTGGCTCCACACTAAGAACTGAGCGATCAAAGACTGCTGATCGCTGAGTTCTCAGCATTCTGTGAGCAGAGAACTGGGAACTGTCAGTCCATGGCTCTGCCTCAATGGAGCACTGGGCTGTGGAAGGGGCGAGAGGGGCTGGCTCAGGCTCTTAGTGAATCGCTTGGAGGCTGAGCCAGCTGTTGGTGCAGGCTTCTGGGCGGATCCGACCATATGGTCCATGTGCAGCGGGATGAAGTCCGCTGTTGGCTGAAAACAGGTCACAGGAGTGCAGAACGAACTGCACTCCTGTGATCCATAGGAGAAGCGTAGCTATAATAGCTTTTGCTATACTTCTCCTTTAATGTCACTGTAATTACATATTCAAATGTAGCTCATATCCATGAGTCTTAACTACTTCCCACCAGCAGAACACATATGTGGCCTCTCAGCAGGTGGGCTTTACTGCCGAACGACCGTATATATGCATCTATAGGTAAACAGTTTACTGTGCTGAGAACACACTCCCTGCGTGCTCCCAGAGCAGTAACTAAACTGTGGTGGAAAGCTCCCCAATGCATAGTTGCGATCGGGAGCTTATGATCATGTGACTGCTGTGACAGCCAATCATTGTGGTCACATGATCGGAATGCACACCTTCGCTTGCTAGCATTTCAATCCACCTAAACAGCCAGGAGGCGGCAGCAGGAAGGTGTTAAAAAGATAATTAAAAAAATTATAATGCAGTGAATGGCACATACCTTGCAAATCTTCATGTACTCTTTGGCCTTCTCAATGTCTCCTCGCTGCTTCGCCCGCAGCGCCGCCATCTTGTACTCATTGTGCCTTGACACGAGTAGGGTCTTCTCTGCAGTTTCAATAGATAGCACTAGGTTGTCAATGATCCTTTCACAGAAACTGGCCCATACAGATAAGGAGCTGAGTAGTTTACATCCTTACGGGTTAATTGCAGGTCATAGCAGCCAATAGCCCTTGCCTCTAGGGCAGTATATATAAGGATGTAAACACAGTATTTTGGCCTAGCAGCATGGGTGACAAAAGAAGCCTACAGGTATAGCACCTATATCTAACTATATTTCAACAAACCACACTGTGCATTTACAACTACTGGGGCCCCTTGACTGCAGGGGCCAGTTTCTGTAAAAGGCGAACTTAGCCTTTAATAGTAAAACTAACATAGATAAGCAATTGATTTCCACGTGGACATTTTGCACAAAAAAAAATACTGAGCAGAGCTGAAAGATTCCCACACAGTGCTCTCTTAGGTCGGGTTCACATACGTGTGGCTGCGCTTTCCAGCATGTGGGGTTCCACTGCGTTCCTGTTCACTGGTTCAGGTGCGAATCAGGTCAGAATTTCTGCCTGAATTTGCACCTGAACCGGACCCAAAAACTCTTTTGGAATGAGGCCTGCGGCCACCCCGGCCCAGTGTGGACTGGCTTCATTGAGAGCCAGTCACACTGGAATGTCATGCGAATTGGATGCGGGGTAAAAAAACGCATCCAATTTTTACATGTGTGAACCCGGGCTTATGGAGCCACATTTTGATCCAGAACACTGGTCTAACTAATTCATTTCAAAACTGTTGAGGTAAGAAATGTCTGCTAAGTTCTGCATGGTGCAGAAAGTATTACAAAGAAAGCAGCAGAAAGAAAGGGTGCGGAATCAGAAACTGCATCTCTAGAAAGCAAAGACATCTACACTGTGCCCCAAAGGTAAACAACGAAATGCTCTTATATGACAGTCCCAACTCCAGTTACTGTGTGATGTACATGCTTCAAAGCAAGCAAAAACGTTATTTGGGTCTCATCCACACAAATGCATGCTGGTATGCATTTTAACACAAGTTGTGCTGCAATGCGATGTTAACATGCATCACAGTGTTTTTTTTTTTTTCATTGGTATAGTTATCCTCTGCACAACTGTGCTGGTGTGAATGAGCCCTTACATTCCCTGAATGAGCCAAATCCACCTTCAGTTGTGCCTCATACACTCTGCTTCCCAGACTACAGCTAGTTTTTCTGTGGCCAAAAAAAAAGGTTGTTGCACTTTTTGTGTGATTTTTCATGTATAGAGCAGCCCTAAATACAACACACAAAACTGCACATAAATGCACATGTGATGTCACACCTGCTTCATTCTTTACTGTGCAAAACCAATAAAAAGGAAACCTCAAGATTACAACTTTCATAAATAAGGACAGCTGGATTTTGTTGACATGGGTTCTGAAACCCTCACCTGCTTCTTCTTGTGTGACAGCTGGCTCCCCACTGGCAGTAACTGGTACTTCTGCATCCACAGGCTGGCTCTGGCTCCTAACAGTTTCTGAAGGTTCAGTTAAAGCTGGCGCCTCATCCAGTTCCTGTGCAGAGATGGTGGGGAGCGGAGCTTGTGGACCTGTTTCAGGTTTCCCACTGGCCACTGGTGGTGGCATCTCCTCCTCACTCACAGGCTTGCCTTGTTTAGCAGCTTTTAACATAGATTCCAGTGTCTGTAGATTAGAAGACAGAAATATCCAGATTGATCATATAGTACCTAATATAGGAAGAGAACACATTGGTACATCATATTCTCAGATCAGTCTGTTTTATGTCCTTTTACTGCTCAGTTGTGTGACTGCACAACAATTTCCATGACATAAAATGGTAAAGCATTTTTATATAGTGACTACAGCAAATAGTCATGTAAAGCATTCCTATACAAAAGTTAAAATGTATTAGCAGGACAAAGAATTCCAATATGACATTTAAAAACGTAAAACTGATGTTCAACATAATACATTCCCCTTCATCTGGAAAAGCAAGGTTTTTTTTTCCCTTATTCTAGGCTGTGAGGTCCTCTTTGCCCTATGACATGATCACAGACAGGTACTACCAAGGTGTTTGCACTGCCAGAGCATGGACCCAATATGTCACCACCTCCAGATGCAGGTTGCCCTCTTGGATCATGTTGGCTAGCAAAGAGGAGGGGGGAGAGAGCACACAGCAATGCAGCCCTGTTCAACTGTTGAGGGGGGACAACATTGCAGTGAATTCACTACAGGCCCTCAATGTTGTCACCCTCCTGGAGAAAGACCAAAAGGCTGTCAGAATCACTGGGTATTTTTTGAGTAAGAATCAAGATCTGGTAAGCAAAATTTTTTCAGCGGTGTGTATGTATGTCCTAAGAACACATAGGAAATGCTTTAGTTTAGGAATAGTAGGAAGTGTAGTTTAAAGGAGTTGCTGTATTGTAAAAATTCCAGAAGTCTTAACTCAAAGGCTTATATTAATATTGAAACCAACCTTTAGTCCTCTCTCATATCGCCTGGCTTTGGAGGTCTCATTGGCTTGCTTTGCATTGGCAATTGCTGTCTGATAGTTGGTTATCCGGTCTTGTAGAGTTGGCAGCAATCCCCCTGTACTAGTCTAAAGAAGGAACAAAGCAGCAGTTAAGGGCATACTTAAAGTGTTTTTTTTTGTATTTTTTTGTATTTTTTAGGGTAAAAAACATATTCTGTTAATTTAAAGTATGAATACCAGCACAGTGCTTGTGTTGTGTAATTTGGCCCTTTGTGTCACCTGAAATACCTGGCTGATCCTGCCTGGGTTCTGCCCTCCCCCCAGTAAACTGACCACAGTTTATCTAAGCCCTGACACCATGGTCACTTTACGTGCCTCTGTCATCCGCAGCTCGCTTCTGCCCTCCGCCCTCCTCCCCTCGCCTGTTGCCAAGTCTATGCCAGGGCTGGCCCCTTCCCCTCTGCTGAAATAACTTGTTAATTGTCAGGCAATCCCATCTTCCATAATATAATATGTCCACTGTATATGCTTTATTAAAAAAATATCTCTGTATACCTTATTTCCTAGCATAGATCAGCGCTCACGTGATCGGCCGCCTCTCTCCTCCCCTCCTTCGGACGTCATCGGGGGGATTCTCTGCCCCGTCCACTGTAGCTGTCAGATCAGGAAAGACAGCCGGTCATGTGAACGCAGATCGGTGCTAGGAAATAAGGTATAAAGAGGCATATTTTTTTTAATAAAGCATATACAGTGGACACATTATGGAAGACATGGGATTGCCTGACAATTAACAAGTGTATTTACAACCACTAAGTGTGATGGGCTGTTCTCAGAGTTATTATACAGGATTTATATAGTGCCGCAGTTGAAGCTGAAAACAGTTAAAGCGTGACTTATTACAAATTTATAAATACAGTATATGAAAACAAGGGGTTCTACAATACTTTTTTTTTTTTAATGTAAAACTAGTGTATTTGCTGTGAGTATACAACCTGATTACTGTGAGATTAAAAAAGCTGATTTTTTTTTTTTTTAATTAAGGTTTTTATTGAATCCAACCACAAAGAACAATACAGAGGAGTGATATCATCAATCTTAGACACCCCATTCCCATTAGCTAGCCAGAACAAAAAGATCCATAATATTAGAACATAAAAAGAGCCAACCAACAGAACCAACAAGCCAACCATAGAAAATATAGGGGGGTCATAAAATATTAATGCCCACCTAAGCAGGCACAAATCCGGCTGCAGCGGAGGACCCACAATTATTGAATACAACTAAGCAAACCAGGAACCATCTACATAAGCTGTAATGAGAGAGTAAACCATATATTTGGGGGGTGAGTCGGAACAGAGGGGAGGGGTAGGGAAAAACCAACTACAGAGGAACACCCAATACTCCCAAATGGAAGTCACCGACCCTCCACAGCTGTTGGAGCCGAGCCATCAACAAAAAGTTAAGTGGGATAGTCTAAAAAAAAGCATACACACGATCGGACTTTGTACAAACTTTCCTGTGGATTTTTGTACAAAGGGCGTCGGCCGAGAACTTGTATTGCATACACACAGCAAGACTTTTTCAGCCAACTTTCACCAAATCATGTGTTTTTTCTGCTCTTTACCGCCACCTTTGGTCAACTTCTGTATTGTTGTCTTATCTTTTGCATTGGTTCTGAACATCCATGTTTGTACTTTGTACAAAAGTCCAATGGTTTTCTGTACACATGATCAGACTTTGCTCCATTGGACTTTTGTTGCCAGAAAGTTTGTCCGTTCGCACAGCCAACAAACCGATGAAACAAGTCCAATGAAAAACGAAAAAGTTTGTCCAATGTTGCGTTAAAACAGCCAATTAGCATGTTTGTTGTCAAAAAGTCTGATCGTGTGTATGGGCCTTAAGAAATAAGAAAAAGCGGTCCAATAAAACCAAGTCTTCTGCTACTGTTCCTCTCTTCGCATCAGGGTCGAAAAGAGTTCCACCATCAATTGAATCTCATTAAATTATGCAATGAAAATATTTGATCTGTATTTCACATTTTATTGGCTGCTCTTCCATATTTTAATTATTGCATTTTCTAAAAAGTTTTCAAAATACTCCCTTTGTGGTCATCTGCTTATTACTGAATGCGATTAGTAACTCAGCTTAAAAGTGAACCTGTGAACAGACTAAGGAGTTGTAAAGGCAGAAGTTTTTTTTTTAATCTTAATCCATGCTATGGATTAAGATTAAAAACCTTCTGTGTGTAGCAGCCTTCCCAGCACCCCCCTAATTACCTACCTGAGTTCCATTTCTCTCCAGCGATGTCCACAATCCCCTCAGACATCCAGTACACTCCTCCTGATTGGCTGAGACAGAGCAGCGATGCCATTGGCTCCCGCAGCTGTCAAACAAACAGCCAACCGGGGGAGAGAAGGGGCGGGGCCAAATCCGAGCTCCATGTCTGAATGGACACACAGAGCTCTCACTCAGCTTGGGTGCCCCCTGTAGCACGCTGCTGACTGAAGGGGCACTCAAAGGAGGGAGGGACCAGGAGAAGAAAAGAGGGACACGAGAAGAGGAGGATCGGGGCTGCTCTGTGCAAAACCAACTGCACAGAGGAGGCAAGTATAACATGGTTGTTACTTTTAAACTAAAAAAAAAAAAAAAAAAAAAAAAAACAAGCCTTTACAATCACTTTAAAGCAGACCTTTACTAGCCCCTGCTCCAGTGATGCAATTTACACATTCCCCAGTATCATCTTCCCTGATCATTCCAAGTTTTTTCATCCAGATACCCAGCATATACCAGGGTTGTACAATAAGCTGCATATCAGTATGCTCAGGGTACCTTGTAAAGTAAAGGGTTTGTGAGGTGGACAGCAAGTATTCTTAATTACAGAAGAGATACAGTATGTCTATTCAAGCAACAAGAAAACTATCCAGCTCACCCATACTTTTTTTTACCCAAAGTTTTACATATTTCTAATAAGAAGCAAATAAGCTTCAAAACAAGCCTGCACTCACCTCCTTAGCTTTGGGTATTGTGGAGCAACATAACCGCTGCATTTACTTGCAGCTGGTGTCTGTGCAGTCTACAGCACCTTTGCTGTTTTATATATTAGAAGGGTGGCAGACTTCCAAGTCCCTGCTCTACCAAAGAAAACAATGGAGAAGACCTGCTATTTTAGTGCCTCTGTGGTACACTTCAAGGATGAATTTCTCCACAGTGCCTGCAGCTTCAAAGTTCAAAAAATACTTTTTTTTTTTAAGACTTGTTTTAAAGCTTATTATAGTTTAAAGAACATGTAAACCCAACATTTCATATTCTTGATATGTGCCTGCTGCATATACTTGTATTAAAAAGTATCCTCTTTGTATTACTTCCTTTGCGTGAAATTCCTAGTGTTCTTGCCAGTCCCTCAGCTTATATATATATATATATATATATATATATATATATATATATATATATATATATATATATATAGATAGATAGATATAGATAGATAGATATAGAGAGAGAGAAACTGACCACACCAGGCATGAGAGAACAGTGTGGTTAGTTCTCTAGCTGTGCTGGGAACTCAGCCTGCTCTCTACCAGACTTCTGATCACATGACCCCCCCCCTCCCCCCACAGCCATTCACTGGAAACACTAGTGTGCTGCCGTTTCTCCTCCCCAAGCATGCAGCTGAGAACAGAGGGAATGTTATCACCTATACAAAAAAAAAATTTTGTTTTAAGATCTGTAAACAAATGTTTTGCCTTTAATTTCTATTTTAGTCTGAATGGGTTGTTTTACAAGGTGAGGGGTTAAATATACAGCAATACCTCAGATTGCGAGGAACACAGTTAACGAGTGTTTCGCAATTATCTGGACTTGAGTTGCAAGTGTTGTCTCACGAAACGAGCAGGATTCAAGCCTCTGCGGTGTGCAGTTCCGTATTTGGTCAGAGGTGCAGGGGCGCCAGTGATACTTGAAAACACTCAGGAACACTCGGAAATACTCAGTTCCGCAGTGTTTCCGAGTGCATCCGAGTGGTCTCAGAGTCTCCCTGGTGCCCCCCCCCACCTCTGGGCACATGCTGTACTGCATACAATAGAAGTCAATGTGGAACGAGTTTCCATTGATTTCTAGGGGGAAGCTCGCTTTGATATGCAAGTGCTTTGGATTACAAGCATTCTCCTGGAATGGATTATGCTCGTAATCCAAGGTCTTACTGTACTTTAGGAATATGCAATTATTTACATGGCCATGGGCTCCCTCTCAAAGCTGGTGAGGTCAGCTCAGTCGGGCCCTGTTGGCATCTGCAGGTTTTAGTTGTGTTGCATTGAGAAAAAAAAAATAGTCCCGTTTGCTGCATTTGGTGTGGTTTCCAACAGATTGTGTGTTATAAAAGGAGGATCACGTAAACGTGTACAAATGTGTCACAACACAGTACACCTGCAATACATAAAAGACAGGTATGACTTGAACAGGGTCAGACCTGATCCATAGACACAGGGAGAGGAACCATAAAGCAGGATAAAGATAGATACACAAATATACTGTATATAACATATATATAAAAAAAAAAAAACACA
The DNA here is from genome assembly GCF_037356315.1 of Lithobates pipiens. Lineage (NCBI taxonomy): Eukaryota > Metazoa > Chordata > Amphibia > Anura > Ranidae > Lithobates > Lithobates pipiens. The sequence goes on along the minus strand of NW_027507785.1, from coordinate 280,320,764 downwards.
TGCACAGAAACCAGAGCGAGACACTAGCTTCTAATATAGAACATACTCTCTGATAAGAATATAAACAAATGATGAATATACTTAAATAAAAAAAAAAAAAAAAAAATTTAAATGCTGAACAATAATGTGCGTCAGAAAAGATCAGTTAAAGGGCAGAGAAAGTACCTGAACACATGGTAGCATGCTGAGATGGAAAGATTAGTGCCATCAGCTGTCAAGTGCTCTGTGCCCTTCCTGTAATAGTTAGGATCCTCTAACAGATAAATATATAAAACTAGAAAACCTAAAAAACCGGAGAGAACTTCTGTCCCTGCAATCCCAGCCAGAGGAAGCGAGTGTTCTACAGTGCGAGTGAGGGAAAGCCTTGAACGATCATTACTGGTGGAAATAAAAACAAAAGGACGCGGGAGAGAGGAGTGGAGGTAGTAGAGAACAGTAAGCGCTCTGTCTCACGATACAGGGAGTGGTCGGACCAGCTCCAGTCAGTGGGAAAAACCGTTACCACGGCTGAGCCTGGATTTATAAAGTAAACCGATTCAAACTAAAAATGGAAAGGTTAAAAATAACCTGTGAATCAGAAAATAAATGTAAAACATATACTTTGATCAGATTGGTCAACAGATGCACAGCCATACAAACACATATTAAAAGGGACACGGTCTTTTAGCCCTCATTTTAGTAAACTCCAGTCACACAAACGCCTATGCATTTCTAAACCAAATGTGTATTTGTAATATATATATTTTGGGGATCAGCCAAGTAGAAGTGAACTATATATATATATATATATATATATATATATATATATATATATATATATATATATATATATACACATATATACACACATACATACACACACACACACAGTTGTATGCAAAAGTTTAGGAACCCCTGACAATTTCCACGATTGCAGTTTATAAATATTTGGGTGTTTGAATCAGCAATTCCATTTTGATCTATCAAACAACTGAAGGACACAGTAATATTTCAGTAGTGAAATTAAGTTTATTGGACTAACAGAAAATGCACAATATGCATCAAAACGGAATTAGACAGGTGCATAAAATTGGGCACCCTTGTCATTTTGTTGGCTTGAATACCTGTAACTACTTGGCACTGATTAATTGGAACACACAATTGGTTTGGTGAGCTCATTAAGCCTTGAACTTCATAGACAGGTGCATCCAACCATGAGAAAAGGTATTTAAGGTGGCCAATTGCAAGTTGTTGTTCTCTTTGACTCTCCTCTGAAGAGTGGCAACTAGGGATGAGCTCTGGCGTGTTTGCACACTCCACGTGCAGAGCCTGCCAGGAAGTCGGCACGGCGATGTGCTAATCACAGGCAGGGAGACATTTCCGAATTTCTGCAGCCGCACATCGGGAAAATGGCTCACTGTCTGTAATTGACGCAGCGCCGTGCCGACTCCCTGGCGGGCTCTGCACGTGGAGTGTGCGAACACACCCGAGCCCATCCTTAGTGGCAACATGGGGGCCTCAAAACAACTCTCAAATGACCTGATAAACTAAGATTGTTCTACATTATGGTTTAGGGGAAGGCTACAAAAAGTTATTGCAGAGATATAAGCCGTCAGTGTACACTGTGAGGAACATAGGGAGGAGATGGAAGACCACAGGCACAGTTCTTGTTAAGGCCAGAAGTGGCAGGCCACAAAATATTGGCAAGGCAAAGGTGAAGGATGGTGAGAACGGTCAAAAACAGCCCACAGACCACCTCCAAAGACCTACAACATCAACTTGCTGCAGATGGTATCACTGTGCATCCTTCAACAACTCAGGGCACATTGCACAGGGATAAGTTGTAAGAGAGAGTGATGTGAAAGAAGCCTTTTCTGCACACACGCCACAAACGGAGACACTTGAGGTATGCAAACGCACATTTGGACAAGCCAGCTTCATTTTAGAATAAGGTGCTGTGGACTGATGAAACAAAGATGGAGTTATTTGGTCATAACAAGGGGCGTTATGCATGCCGGCAAAAGAACATTCCAAGAAAAACACATGCTACCCACAGTAAAATTTGGTGGAGGTTCCATCATGCTGCGGGGCTGTGTGGCCAGTGCAGGTACTTGGAATCTGGTTAAAGTTGAGGGTCGCATGGATTCCACTCAATATCAGCAGATTCTTGAGAATAATGTTGAGGAATCAGTCACAAAGTTGAAGTCACGCCGGGGCTGGATATTTCAACAAGACGACGAGCCAAAAAAAATGCTCAAAATCTACTCAGGCATTTATGCAGAGGAACAAGTACAATGTTCTTGAATGGCTCGGCAACCACCAAACCTAACTGAACTGGAGATGTTTTGTAAGGAGGAATAGTCCTAAATACATTCATCCCGAATCCAGACACTCATTACAGGCTATAGGTAGCGTCTAGAGGCTGTTATTTCTGCTAAAGGAGGCTCTACGAAATATTGATGTGATTTTTCTGTTAGGATGCCCAAATTTATGCACCTGTCTGATTTTGTTTTGATGCATATTGCGCATTCTGTTAATCCAATAAACCTCATTTTACTACTGACATATTACTGTCTCCTTCAGTTATTTGATAGATCAAAATGAAATTGCTGATCCAAACACCCAAATATTTATAAATGACAATCATGGAAATTGTCAGGGGTTCCTAAACTTTTGCATACAACTGTGCGTATATATATATATATATATACACACACACTGATGTGGAAATATTGAACTTCATGGTTATATCAAGGGGCTTCAAGGGAACCATTGTGCGGATGCTCTAATCAAATTACCATGCCCCGCTGGATGGAGAGAGAGAGAGATTTATATATATATATATATATATATATATATATATATATATATATATATATATATATATATATATATATATATATATATATATATATATATATATATATATATATATATATACACACTATCTCTCTCTATCTATGTGTGTGTGTGTGTTTTTACAGTAAGATGATGTACGCAATATATTTTATGATACTATGATGAGATATGGGTCCGGCTCACAAGACTTCTTTTTTCCTGTTTCTAAAAAGCTGTTTGATAACTACGTTTATAGCGATAGCCATATCAGACTTTGTGTCCCCACTTTATCATGGGTCTTTGACATGCTAATTTTGGAATTGGTTATGCTAGGATCAAAATGGGTTGCTTACCTAACAACCATAAACACGGTAGACAGAGAGGCACTGAAGAGAGTCTAATGCTTATGTGAGGAGCACGATAGCCAACTAGGCTTCACGTACAGCCAATCAGAATTTGATGCAATTCTGAACCAATGAAAACAGTCCATTTGTGTGATTGGTGGGGATGGGTAAAGAGGGAACATAAGCTCCCATTGATGCTCTCTCTTAGCTCTGTGTGACTTCCGGCAAGCATGGTAATGCAAGATCTGTGTATCCTATTTTCTTTACTGTATTATTTTATTTTCTCTTTTCTTTAACTTTTCCTGTCCTATGATTTGTCCTAATACAGTGATAGCATGTATGTCCACTGTAACCATATATCATTTTTGCATTAATTATCTTTGTAACATCACTAGGTTATATTTGGTAATCTCAGATTATTCTAATGTTTCTTTTCTGTATAAATAAATTTGATTGTTATTCTTTTTGCAGTTATCATTCGTTTTTAATTCTATCCGTAATAGCTCCAACCACATTGGTTGATTCTAATATAGACAAAAGGTTTTAATCACTTATTTAATGTATCATTAAGCGTATAAGTGTGGTAGACAACCATTTTGGCAGCGGGGTCCAGTCTAGCGGAAGACATTTGTTTCATAGCCCAGGGGGGTTTATGGAGGCGGCACGGGGGGGGGGGGGGGGGCTGGGGGGTGGTCACGGCATTATTGTGTTAGGATCGGGATGATTCCAGCATTTATTCCGTACTTTATTTTTCAGCCAGTGAAGTCAGAGCACTCCTCTCCTACGAGAATGGGGGACGTCAAGTATTTAGCCGATTAGTAGCTCCACATATACTAGAATGGTGCCTATACAGCACCCCTGATGAAGTCACGTGATGTGATGTCACGCGTAGAGACGGGAAGCAAGCTGACTGTGGATGCACTTGCTGCGGATTACTAGAAAAAGGCTTTTTTCTATCTATTAATGTGTGAGTACCCTGTGTATGAAAATTTTTAATAAATGCTATTTGTGAAATACTACACTATGGTATTCCCTCTCTATTAATCTATTGGGTCCTATGGAGCAATAAGAATAAAATTTAAAGGAGAAGGTGACCGAATTTACCAGGAGAGAAGACATATAAAGAAATCTAAATACCTCTATGCGAATCCCTCCTTGCTATAGGTAAGGGGCCACTGCCCACTAAAGTGTGATCACAGCGGGATTAAGCACTGGGAGATCCGCACCTCAGTTGAATTTGCACAAGTTTGCACAAAGCACTTGCACTTAAAGGAGACTGTTGTTTATTTATGGACTTGAATATTTATATATTTTTATTTATTTTCTTTTTGATGGATTGCAATATGTATATTTAATCTATAGAGGCTGGATTCATTCTGTTATAACGTATGTTACAGCCGGCTCTGTAGTGCGTTTACTACTATATTTTTTTTTTTTTGTTTAATTCTAAAGTTTATTTCCATGTGATCAGGAGAGGGTACCCTCTGTTTGGTCTAGGTATACTCTTTCTTACTTTCTTGTATATCATTTGTTTATTATTAGGGTGGTTCACTTATATCACCTCTGGATAGTGTTTACTTATTTGCACATTTATAAGACGCACTTGGCACTTTATGATCAATTCACTGTTTTTTTTGGCTTTGCACTCAATTGAAGCAGTTGTGTTTCCGTGGAGGTTTTCAATTGACTCTGTAGTGCATTTACTTTTTTTTTTATTTTTTTTGCATTTTCTCTGCAATTAATCAAAATAGTAATTTTTTAAGAGACTGTTTTTAGTTACTTACCTTTGTTCACTTGATTTTCATTTATTTGGATTCTATCACCTCTGTGGTGTGTTTATTTTATTTAATGTAGCACTTTGCACTTTTTGATATTATTCAGTAGACATTTATATATATATTTTTATATTACACTATTGATTTATGTAATTAGGCATTATACTTATCACCCTCGGAGGGTTATTTAATATAGGGGCAGCGCAATACCAACATATCTTTAGTTTCATATTAAGTGGATACGGTGTGATCCATTCCGGTAGTAGCAGCAGCCCCTGACATTTGATAGATCACCAGTGGTAGCGCAGGAATAAAACACTATCATTTATACAGCAGTGGCGACAATAGACCCTGTGTCACCAGTGTGGGGCTAACATGAGAGCCGAACTGTGCATACACAATACCCAAGTAGGGGCCATGGCAGTGTCCCATTCTTGCAGATACCCGGTCCCGGCAAAAACATGGCCACTATAGAGTTAAGCAGTGGATTCCTCATTACGCTCTGTAATCGCATACTGCCTCTGTCCCGTCATGCAGAAGGTGTATTACTAGGAGCAAAAGCTGCTGGGTGGGACACATCCGGGTGGAGGTAAAGACAGGTGTCCTCAAGACCATTCACTTATCCAGCGATCATCCACAGCGCCCTCCTGTGTGTCAGTGAGTGGCTGTAAATGAAAAATCTAGCCGCTCAGCTCACTTTCTGCAGTGCGGCACCGTGACCCAGTGTCTAACCTGCCACGAACAGGTACAGGTCCGCGGCCCTGGGGTTGAGGACCTTTGCTGTATATGACACACAGGAAGAGAACAGGACATTATCGATTTTTCTGGCCCTTATCAAACAGGTATACTCAGTAGACCAAAAGGAGTAAATAAGGGACGTTCATTGTCAAGGTATAGTTTTAAATAGTATAGAAGGCAAAAGACACATACTTTCAAATCTTTCACTGAGGATGCCCACACGTGTGTAACAAACGCATTCAGGCCTAACAAAATGCCAAAAGTTTGTGGATACTTGACTATCACACCTATATGAGCCTGTTGGACATCATACTCCAAAACCATGGGTATTATCACAGAGTTGGCCCTTCGCAGCTCTAACAGCCTCTGCCCTATTGGGAAGGAACAAGATTTATGAGTGTCTTTTGTAGTCAGATGACAACATTGTATGAGAAAACTTGGCTTAAAATCTGTCTTTCAACTCACCAGCTATAAAGTTCAACAGGTCAGAACTAGGGATGAGCTCAGGGGTGTTCGCATGGTCCATGTGCAGAGCCCGCCAGGAAGTCGGCGCAGCACTGTGCTAATCACAGGCAGTGAGACATTGCCCGATCTCTGCAGCCGCACATCAAGGCAATGTCTCACTGCCTGTGATTAGCACAGCACTGCGCCGACTTCCTGGCGGGCTCTGCACGTGGACCATGCAAACACGCCTGAGCTCATCTCTAGTCAGAACTATGCACAAGAATTTCTCCAACCAGACTGGTCAAACCACATCCTCAGGGACCTAGCTTTGTGCTCAAGGACACAGTCATGCTTGAACAGAAAATGGCCTTCCTTAATCTGCTGCCACAAGGTTGAAGTGAACAATTGTCTAAAATGTCTGTGTGAGCTGTAAAATTCAAAGGACCCTTCACTGGAAACACCTGTACTGAATAATTTGGGAGGGGTGTCCACATACTTTTGGCCATATTGGTGGGTGTGACGTTCAGGTATCCACAAACATTTGACCATATTGTTTACTTCATTTTTATTTGCTTATTTATTATCAATGAGCTAATCCATACTGAAAGTACATAAACACAGGTCAGTGTGCATCAACCTACTGTTTGAACCATGTTTGAAAGAAACAAAAGAGGCGTGTGATGGCCAAACATATGACAGAGATCCAAAACGTTTGGATCTCTATGACACGTATACTAGCAAGTAGAGATTATTATTATAAAAGAAATGCAAATATGGTTAATAAACCTTTATATTATGTAAGTATTTTATCTAAGCAGATATCTACTAGGGCTGCAAATAATGATTATTTATGATTATTGCTTTAATTATTCGATTACTCATATAAAAACGTCCAAAAAAGTGTGTATAATTTAGTTAATATGTAAAGTTTAAAAAAAAAATTTTTTATTTATCTATATGCAGTGGTAAATTTAAATAACCAACTATATGGTTGGGGAACAAAATATCAAATTCACTCTGAGAACAACAGAAGAGATACATATACTATCAGAGGCTGAATCTGGTACACATCAAACTCAGATATCAACATTTTTATTTAAAGAAAAAAAAAGAAAAAAGACCTAAAACACTGTTCCGCATTTTTGTACACAGACTGTAATATGGATGACAGACTCCCTCGTCATAGGTAGGTAGCTTGATGGAAACTACCTGCAAGGTGGTCACTAATGTCACTCATTAAAATGCAAATCAATTTATAACTTATTTGAAATTTGTTTTTATGGATATTTTTGTTGTTATTCTGTCTCTCACTGTTAAAATAAACCTACCATTAAAATTATAGACTGGTCATTTCTTTGTCAGTGGGCAAACAAAATCAGCACGGGATCAATTACTTTTTTTTTCCCCCTCACTCTATTTCTGCCATTTACTTATTTTGCCTGAAATTCAGCTTTAAATGCATCAGATGTGCTAATGAGGGAAGACCTGTACATTCACTTAGTGTGAACACAAAGGTGCTATTATAGATAATAGAACAAAAATCTATAGAAACATCTGCCCTAAAAACTCAATAGTCTCAGCCTGAATGTATCTGTCTGTGCAGGTAGGTTACCTTAGAGGGACTTTTGTGGTCAGCTGAAGAGGTAACTTGTTTGGCAGGCTCTGCTTCTTCCACTTGCTGAAGTTCAGCCTCTTCAACATCTTGTACGTCAGTATAAGACTCATCCTCTATCACCCCCATCACTTCCTTCAGCTCAGCCTAAAACCACAAGAGACACCAAAATATATCTGCGAACATGTAACCTGTATATTGCTAACCAAAACAAAATGTCACTCACCAGCAAATCGTCGTCATCCTCTAGATCATCATCATCACCCCCCTCTTCCTCTGCATCCAGGTCTCTCATGCACGCCTGTGCCATCTTCTCTATATGATCCATAGGAACTGGAGCTGTAGAGATATTTCAGTGATTAAGAACTGACTTTCACAGGGACAGAACTGGTGTGCAAGTAAAGAACCACTATAGCAAAACATATTATATTCTGTTAAAGTGTAACTAAAGGCAGAGGTACTTACCTCAGCTGCAGCGGTCCGATACCTGTATGCTTTCTCAACAAAATCTTCTCCCCAGCTTCTTCCAGGTGTCGGACGACATGATTGGCTGGTGCAGGATGACATCACTTCCATGTATGCGTGGGAGTCATTCATCCTTGCACACTGGAACCTTCCAGAAATGTAAACTGAACTGCCCATGTGTAGATCAGATCAGAGTACATACTGCAGAGGACTGCAGATAACTTTATTTATTCACAGAAGAGACATTGCATATCTCTTCTGCAATAAAGAGTTTGTCTAGTCACAATTACTTTTGACTTTAGTTTCGCTTTGACAGTTACAGGTGGACGGACAAACCATATAAATATTTTGAGGGGTGCCCAATGATCATCACCCCCTGTCCTGAGGAAGATACGAAATTCCCTTGCAGACACATGTCCAGGACAGGACGGCATGCTTAGCAGATTGAAAAAAAATTCAAAAGCTGCGCCAACAAAGAAACAGTTTATATTAGCTACCCTAATAAAATATAAAAAACTGTGAAAGTTATAAATAAATATCACATTCACTATACATTCAATGAAAAAAAATAACGAATATTGTGATTTCCCAACTAGAGAGGAAGGAACGAGCAAAGTTCATCAAAAGTCCATAAGAAATCCTCAGTTGTGATCCTTATCAGAACACCACGGTGATTCCACTCAAAAAAATGCACACAACCGTTGCGCATACCATATACTAATTAAACATAGAAATATAGGTGGTGCGAACGTACCTGATCTACAGGATTATTATGACGCAACTCTTCTGACCCAATTGCAAGAATGGTTCTTGCCTACTCCTAAAACTTTATGGGGACAAATTGAGAAAGACATCACGCGACAGCCTAATATGCAATTCTGGTTACTTAGTAGGAAAATAAAGTCCACAATTACAGCTCAATACCCACCAACGGTGAAAGCGACGCTACACTCTTGGCAGAGAATCATCACATACAAATGGGATAAAACTCCAATCACGGTGTTAAACCCTCCTCTAACAATTATACCAACATTAATTCCTGGCGTACAAATACACGACTGGAATTTGGGTCGGGATATCAAACTTGGTTCCTTCTTCCAACAGGGCTCATTAAAGTCTTTTTCTCAGTTAAGTAATGAATTACAGCTCCCGAATTCTGAGCGATCTACATATATTCAAATAGAAAAGTGTCTGCTACACAATCCACAACTCAGAGCTTCAATCCCGGTTAAAATATGGTCTTTCCTCAATAACCATGCCACCTCACAGAAAGGAGTAGCTACAATATACCCAATTCTAGGGGAAAAAAACATACCCAGCAAACTACCTTCCTTCCTTAAATGGGAACAAGATTTGGGGCAAGACTTTTCAATTAAACAATGGATGGCTTCCCTACGAAGCATATATAGGGCCACTGCATGTGTTACACTATGGGAACTGGCACAAAAAATTGTTCAAAGACAATACCTGACTCCACATATCCTAGCAAAATTCAAGGGGAACTCGTCACCTAATTGCTGGAGAAATTGTACCCAATTGGGGACCCTATTTCATATTATGTGGGACTGCCCAAGCTTACATAACTACTGGCAGGCAATCTCCCATTTACTCACTTCCGTAACAGGTATTGTCCTTCAACTTTCACCAGAACTAGCCATTCTGAATATGAATTTACATACGATTCCCAAACAATATCGTAAAGTAGTAACACATATACTTTTAGCTGCGAGACTATCCATAACCAGAAAATGGAAATCTGACTCTTTTCCTACTATGACAGAAGTTATAGAATTAACCCAACTCCATCACTCCTACGAATTGTTATTTCCTAATGACAAATCCCTATATATTAAGGAACAACAACTATGGGAACCTTGGAGTACATGGTACAAAAATTATACTTCCACAATTTAGATAATGCTGATTCTTTAATCATATAGAAGAAAGAACTCCTGTGCGTTTTAATATTTTTTTTTTGGATGGCTTTAAAAATTATTTCATAACAAAGTGAAAAATATATCACATGTTTGTTTATCTGAATTGAGCTGCGGAGTAAGAATAGATCTTTATTTTCCTTCATAAAAGATAACTACTGTGTTTGAATTTCCTTTAGGATGTTGGACTAGGTACTCCAAGACACAGATAGATCCCTGTGAGGGGTGTCTTGGGGTCCAGAAGTGGCCATTATCCATAATGCTATTTATAAATCTTAAAATAATTATATTACGGACTTTATTATACAAATTCTAAGAGACTTACTCTTGTTCGAGTCCCTTTATGACTATGAATATTAGATACTTGGGAATACTACTTTATTCTTTATTGTGGATTATTTGTTTATATGCTATATTGTGCTGAGAAAACCCTGTCACTACATTATACTGTGTTATGTTACTTTTATTACTATATATTATTTTTTTTTGTTTTGTAACCCTTGTTGTAACTAACTCTGCTAAAAATCTCAATAAAAACATTTGAAAATAAAAAAATGCACACAAGTGCCCGTCACCAAGAAGTAAGTGCGCTTACTAGATGGAAGCTTAATCAAAGCCTTGTATGCAAATGCTCAGTATCCTCCTCCTTACATCTTGTGTTCATGGATCAGCTAACCACAGTGAAAGGCAGCATTCACATAAATATATATCTCGTTCAGCGATCCCAAAAAATGCTATCAATGGATTGCAAGCAAATTGGAGGATAGCACAGAGTGTGGGTCATGTAAACAGAATCCAGATGGTGGAAGTGGAATTGCTCACCAAGTTCTCTTAGTTATAATAAACCCATCAGCTACACATTCCACACTATACAGTTGGCCGTAGATTGTATACAGCTAGTTTCAGCAGGGACAAATTACTGAACTGTACAGGTTGGTGATTACTGAATTCAAGGCGCAGAGCAGGATTCGGACAGGAATCGCACCACATTTCTGTTCAAATCACATGCAATTCTTTGCAGTGTGTATGAGCTCAAAACGCATTTGGTTTTGGTATTGGGAGCATTTGCACGAGTATGAGTACTTGTGCAAGCCCTACTGTTTAATATTCCAAAGTTGGACATGTAAAAGTAGTAGACCACATGCAGTTGACAGAGTAATTACACGTCCCAATTAATTAGCAGCCGTGGGTGAGGAGGGGTGTGTTGACTCAGTTACACTTTAAAGCCAGTGAAGCTCTACTCACCTTTTCCTTTGGGTTTTGCCTTGGGTGCCACTTTCCCACCAGTAAGGGCGGCTAGCTCTGCCTCTAAGTCACCATCATCTGCATCATCTGGGATTCCCATAATCATATCTTCCGGATTGAAGTCTACAAACAAGCCAAGCTACACACCGAAATAAAGAAAAGAAAACACTCAAACGAGAATTGAAACTAAAAGCACCTGAGACCAGTGGTATACCATCCGACCTATGAACTGTAATGACAGAGCATTCTAACCACCAACTTTACAGTAATCGGCTTTTAGAGCAAACATAAGACAGAAACTAACCTATGTCAGAAAACACAGAACATATATTTATACACTTATGCGGTTTCAGCTCTACAGACCCATTTGTGTGCCATGAAAGAAGCTGCCATCCTTTATACGAATATACTGATTCTATGGTTTGTCTTTGCAGCTGTGGTAGGGGAATAAGACTGCAAAATGAAGCCATATACATTAGGCTGGGTTCACACTATGTGCAGCCCGGCTCGCACCAGGTGTCCAGTGCGCACAGGACTAGGGCTGCAACTAACGATTATTTTCATAATCGATTAGTTGACCGATTATTGCTTCGATTAATCGGTTAACCTTAAAAAAAGTGTGGTGTATAATTGAGTTAATATGTAAAGTTTAAAAAAAAAAAGGCAATTTATTCTTAAATATCTCTATATGCAGTGGTAAATATAAATAACTATATGGTTAGGGAGCAAAATATCTAATCCAATCTGAGGGTAACAGACAGAAGAGATATACTGTATATATTAGAGGGGATATATACTGTATATACTATTAGAAGAGATATACTGTATATACTATATATACTATTAAAGGAGAGATACTGTATATACCATTAGAGGAGAGATACTGTATATACCATTAGAGGAGAGATACTGTATATACCATTAGAGGAGAGATACTGTATATACCATTAGAGGAGAGATACTGTATATACCATTAGAGGAGATATACTGTATATACCATTAGAGGAGATATACTGTATATACCATTAGAGGAGATATACTGTATATACCATTAGAAGAGATATACTTTATATACCATTAGAAGAGATATACTGTATATAATATTAGAGGAGAGATATAGGGTTTATACTATTAGAGTGTATATAGTGTATATACTATTAGAGGAGATATATACTTTTAAAGGGTCAATCTGGTAAATATCAGACTCATTAACTTTAACCCCATTTTGGTTGATTAATCGATTATGAAAATAGTAATCGATTAATTTCATAATCGATTAGTTGTCGATTAATCAATTAGTTGTTTCAGCCCTACACAGGACTCTTCTGCAGTGTGCTCTGTGGCCACCCCAGAGATGAGTGAACCTGTTCCATTGACAGTCAATAATAATCTCCTGTCATGTGAATTGGATGAGACGAAAACCCGCATTCAATTCGCAATAGTGTGAACCCAGCCTTAAGATTATTCTTGTTCAGCCCTGAATGCGAACAAGAGAAAATCAGTGGATTCCCTTCTCCACGCTAAACGGCATGGTTTCTGAGTTCTAGGCCGAATGCATTTGCAGCAGACTGCCAAAGGCAATGACAGGTGTTGCAAAGCCTCCATGATTCAAGTAACTGAAATCCAATGACTGAAAAGGGATGCACCAGGGACAGGAATACTGGAGAGGAAAGATCTAGCTGATGCTGGATGTCGTCCAGCCTATAAATTATGCAGGATTTATCTGACTTGCTGCAGCTTCTAATACACACTGTGAGGAGCTCACAGTGTGCAGTGAAATCAGCATAAGATATTTTAGTACAGGAGAGGATCCTGTACACCTCTGCAATACTGAAGGTAAGGCTGGAGTTGAGCTTTGAGTGCAGAAAAGAACATGCATACAATCATTACATGGAAGAACTGTTCCTGTTTCCCATAACAGCCAATTAGATTACCCCTTTAGATTCCTAGTACAGTATGAGAAGATGATTGTCAGAATGTGACTATTCTGTTTAGTATTCTTCCTTCAGATGCTGGAATGACACTTCAAGCATCATATGGGTGACGCACACATTACCTCTTTGGCTGCAGCTACCCCTTTGCCCTTGGCTGGGGCATTTTTCTTGCCAGGCCTTCTGCCCAGCATTGCGGCTCATGGAAGCTCTGCCCCCAAGCAGGGTGTCTGACGTCTTACACCAGGGGTCCTGTGAAAAAAGGACAGGTCATTAGGAAAAAAGTTTAAGTAAAAGGAAGTAAAATGGTGAGAAGAGCTTGGTGATAATTGTCATATACACAAGAAATGTAAGTTGGAGAAGCTCACATTTAGCACAGGTGGAACTGGGAACAAACATGAAATTACAGTTGCCCAGTGTGGATGGTTCGGTCCCACCAGGTGACAATCTCATGTCTCTCTAACACGTGCTGGCTGGACAACCACTTTACCAATCAACCAGGGTTCCAACAGTTAGGCCTTGTTCAAATGGGTGTACTTAAAGAGGAAGTAAACCCTGATGAGTTTACTTCCTCTTTCATTCCCAGCAAAGGTAAAGCGTAATGGACTACTATGCATCGCATAATAGTCCATTATGTGTCACTTACCTGACACAGGAGCCAGCGAAGTCACTGCTGTCCCCTGTAGTCCGGCGCATCCATCTTCTCGGTGGGTCTCGCTGCTCCGCCGCTGTCATTCGGCGAAGCATGCGCACGGGAGCCGCCACTCGCGGCATATCGCTGTTGACCGCGGCGCACTCAGTGCACCTTCGCGCCGTAGACAGTGGTGCCTGTCTTTCAGGAAATATCTCCTAAACAGTGTAGTTAGGAGATATTTCTTAGACCTACAGGTAAACCTTAATCTAGGCTTACCTGTAGGTCAAAGTAGGTTGTAAGGGTTTACAACCACTTTAAGCAAACACCCCTGTGAGGGCCTTGTTTTGTTTGCATGAGATGCAGAGGTGTTCCATGCATCCCCATGCAGACAGTCCCATTCTAGTCAACTGGGATGCAGCAGCTGCACAGACACAGTGACAAGCGCACTGTCTGCATTTAGGGACATGCACCTGCACCTACATGGATGTCAAATTGGGAGCAGTGGCTGTACCTGTGCAGCCGCTGCGTCCCAATTGACTGGAATAAGACTGCCTGCATGGGGATGCATGAAACACCTGTGCATTCAGTGCAAGTAAAACATGGCCCTTACACAGGTGTACACATAGACACGTTTGCATTAGAAAAGCCTTACCCACTGTCCCACAAGGGACACTAAAGTGAAAGCAATACTCTCCAAGTCAATTATACACGTTGCAGTAATTTTAGCAACCTTTACGCTCATCTTCTGTGCTGCAGACACACAGATAGGCCATCATCAGGGGCGTACATACGCGGGTCTCAGGGGGCACAGTGTGCAGCCCCCTGTACACCTGGATAGGGGGGGCAGTGGGGGCTGCATTTACTGGCCCCTCCCTTGTCTTAATGAGAGAGTCAGTGATCTGTACCGATCCCTGACTGTTCATTCATAACTGAGGCATAGTAAACTGCTATGCTTCAGTTTATGAATGAAGTTTATGAATGAACAGAAAGCTCTGTACAGAGCTATTCCTGTCCATTCATCCTTGCTGCAGAGATAGAGATTGAGGGCTGTGTCCTCAATCCCCTTTCTCGGTCTCAAAGGTGAAACATCAGAGGTCTGTTTAGACTCCTGATAATGCCCGAAAAAAAAAAACAGAACCTTTATCTCAAGAGTAAGAGACAAGAAGGGAGAAGTACAAATCATGCCGGACAAGATAATGGATACGTTTCATGCATATTATAGTGCCCTCTATAATATTGGAAACAACAAGGGGGATGCGACTCGGGAGGAAATAGGCGACTATCTGAGGGGGTTAGACCTATATAAACTAACGCAAGAGGATATGGCCTCTCTAGAGTCTCCAATTAAGATTGAGGAAGTTGAAATAGCGATTAAAAATACAGCAGTGGGGGGATGCCCGGGGCCGGATGGGTTTCCGATTCTATATTATAAGAAATTCCAAAAACAACTCGCTCCAAAACTATGTGA
The DNA here is from genome assembly GCF_037356315.1 of Lithobates pipiens. NCBI lineage: Eukaryota > Metazoa > Chordata > Amphibia > Anura > Ranidae > Lithobates > Lithobates pipiens. The sequence continues at coordinate 280,305,357 of NW_027507785.1, read as the reverse complement.
GTACTTTAATGTGGTGGGGGAGGGGAGAGGTAAGTTTAGGGAGGAAACAATGCTGGCACATATAGCACTAATCCTGAAGGAGGCAAAAGATCCTTTGGCAGTTGAAAGCTATAGGCCAATATCGCTCTTGAACTCAGACATTAAGTTGTTTTCAAAAATTATTGCGGAGCGATTGAGGCCTTATGTGCCGCGTTGGGTTCAAAAAGATCAGGTGGGCTTTGTTCAAGGGAGAGAAGGGAGGGACAATACCCTGAAAACCATTCTGTTGATGCAGGAGGCAATCAGACAGGGAGGCCCCACGGTACTTGTGTCGATTGATGCTGAAAAAGCATTCGACAGGGTTAGCTGGGGCTTCCTGTCTGAGGTAATAAGGTACTGTGGAATAGGGGAAAAGATGAGAAGGTGGATAGAGGCCCTATATGACCACCCTAAAGCTAGAATAAGAGTTAATGGATCCCTTTCGTGCCCCCTAGAGTTATTCAATGGGACACGACAGGGCTGTCCCCTCTCCCCGATTCTTTTTATAATGGTATTAGAGCCCCTTTTGGCAACCATTAGAAAAAACCAAGATATCCAGGGAATTAAAGTATTGGACAAGGAGTATAAGATAGCAGGTTTTGCCGACGATCTCTTACTCTATATGTCCAACCCAAGGATTTCTATCCCGGGAATTATGAAAGAACTTATGAAATTCGGGGAGGTCTCAAATTTCAAAGTGAACATGTCAAAGTCGGAGATATTAAACTTAAATTTATCTACAGCGGAACAAAAGGCGCTCCAGGGGAAATTGCCGTTTAGATGGTGTCCAAAAAAATTAGGATATCTGGGAATTAATTTGACAGCAAAAATGGGAGACCTGTTCGAGGCTAATTATATACCTCTCCTTAATAAAATTAAGCAACAACTTAGTAAGATTCAATACAGAGCCCTCTCGTGGACGGGAAGAGTTAATGTTATAAAAATGTTTATTTTACCGATATTTACATATACTTGCCAAATGATTCCTATTATTTTATCCCCAGCGTATTTAAATAAACTTAAAACTATGATCAGAAGATTTATATGGAGAGGGAAGGTAGCGAGAGTGGCATCTCACATTCTGACTAGAAGTAAAGAGAGAGGGGGGCTAGCCTTACCCGATTTTAAGAAGTACTACGAGACCATTATGATATCACGTGTTACGGACTGGATATACAATGGGGGGGGCAAGGACTGGGCAGAATTAGAAATTAATTTAAGCACAAAAAATTTAGGAGAATTAATATGGATACCAGCAAAAACTAGAGAGTTAGCGGTAAATACAAGCACACTCACAAAAAATACACTACGGATTTGGGACACAATAAATAAGAGACATGGGTGGACACATAACTCACCATATATCCCGTTGTTGGATAATATTTTTTTCAGACCAGGGCAGGAGGAGTACATATATTTTAGTAGGTGGGCTAGGAAAGATAGTATTAGATTACACGAGGTCATGGTTGGGGATAGATTATGCACATATGAAGAAATCATTGGGAAATGGGGGCATAAACCTTTAGATAAATGGAGACATTCACAATTATTCTACTTTGCCCAGTCCTTGCCCCATCCTTTGAGGGGTAAGGAGAAGTTGAGGCCCTTAGAAAAACTACTTGCGAACCGGAATAGCCTGGTAAAAAGAACAACAAAAATATATAAAATTTTATTAGAAGAAGAGGGAAATAAATATCCGGAATACCTGGGTAAATGGGAAAGGGAAATAGGCTCTCTAAGTAGTGATGAACAGAGAAATAAAATATTGAGACGTACGTATTCAGTAGCGATAGACTCACAGACCAGGGAGATGTCCTATAAACTACTGTCTAGGTGGTATATAACTCCACAGCAAGGAAATAAGATCAGCAAGGAAAATTCCTCTAGGTGTTGGAGGGGATGCTCGGCGGTGGGGTCCTTCGCTCACCTATGGTGGGACTGCCCTAAAATACAAGCATTCTGGGGGAAAATAATAGAAGCAAGTTTTAAGGTAACAGGTGAAAGGATTAGAAGTGATCCCTGGGTGTGCCTATTCCATGGCACAGTAGTTGGAGAGGTAGAATATGGTCAGACTTTGACCCCTTGTTTGTTGAATTCTGCCAAAGCCCTGATCCCACGGAAATGGAAAAGCCAAGATCCACCCACAATGAAGGAATGGGTAGAGAGATTGGAAAAAGTAAGAAATATTGAAGCTATGATATTTAAGTCAGAAAATGCGGAGGAGAGGTATCTGAATAAGTGGAGACATTGGATACAATTTAGAAAATCTGATAATTATTGGAAACTACTTGAATGTTAGCGATTCCTATTAATAGAAGGACCGAGGGAGAGGGGGAGGGAGGGAGTGGGTGGGGGGTTTTTTATTGGAGATAATGTTAAAAGGATTGAATTTTGTAACGAAACGAGATTGTTTGTTAAACTTGAAAAATAAAGAATTAAAAAAAAAAAAAAAAAAAAAAAAAAAGACTCCTGATAATGCCCTAAAGCCCCCCAACAGGGCTCCTAAAAAAAAAAGAATATATAAATATATATAATAAAAAAAACTACCGACGCCAGTGCTGGAACTACCAGGGTCTCGTTTGTGACCAGGCCCTGGAGTTTGGTCACCCTGGGGAGTATCCTGTTGGGGGTCAGGGAGGCCCTTTATGGTTTCTTGCACCAGGGCCCTGAAGAGTCTAATTGCGCCTCTGGCCATCATAGCACAGAGTTTCAAAATGGGTGTAAAGTGGCATACACCGCTTTTACTACAATCACAGGATCTGTTCAAGCATTATAACATGAAACACGGCATATCAATTTAATTTCATATGCCAGTCACTCAAGGGTAAACTGCCAGGTAAACTGCCAGTTCAATAAACCAAAAGGAATATCATATTTCATAGAACAGCTTTCTGTATTAACCTCAAGTTCCGGTTTGAATTTCAAGAGAGGTGGAGGCCAATACGAGATGCCAGTAATTCTAATTCTAAAGAAGTCCTTCCATAGTCATAAGGAAAGAGAATGTTATCATTTCAGTTGGTTATGGACATCAGAGCAATGCTATTCATTAGCAATATTTATGCATTTTTCGGACATTTATTGCTTACAAGTTAAAATCTGTAATTTTTTGCTAGAAAATTACTTAGAACTCCCAAACATCATATATAAAATCATATATAAAATTTTAGCAGAGACCCTAGAGAATAAAATGGCGATCACTGCAATATATTATGTCACATTGAATATATTCAGCGGTCTTTCAAATGTATTTTTTTTTCTTCAAAGAAACACACTTTCATGAATTAAAAAACCAAAACTGTAGTTATCCCAATTTTTGGTATAATGTGAAAGTCGATGTTACACCGAGTAGATACTCAACATATCATGCTTTAAAATTTGCTAGTGTAATGGAAACAAAGTAGGACACTTAAAAATCTCCATAGGCAAAGTTTTAAAAATGTATCTGTTACCAGTTTAGCGTTAGAGAGGTTTAGTGCTAGAATTATTGCTCTCGCGCCAACGATCATGGTGATACCTCCCATGTGTGGCTTGAACACTGTTTACATTTGGGGGCTCGACTTATGCATGCGTTCACTTCTACGCGTGAGCACGGAAGGGTGGGTTTTTATTTTTCTTATTTTATTTTTATACTGTCCCTTTAACAAAAAAAACTGATCACTTTTATTGCTGTCACAAGGAATGTAAACATCCATTGTGTCCCCTCCCGCTGTTTGTGCTTCTCTAATGATCGAACGACTACTTAGCTCAGTTAGCTGCATCACTTATTATCAAAACAAAGCCAACAGTCGGCTCTGAAAAATGGTACTGGGCTAAAGCCTGCAGATACCAGGCATCACCCTGGTACAAACCCTTGAAGCTGAAGGCCGCATATTTGCATTATGTCAGGAGAAGGGATTAAAGCACTGAAAGCAAGACTTTTTTTACATTTTGGGTTATAACCCTTGTAGGCTTGTTTTTGCCATCTGTGTCCCTTTATCAAGCTAAACGCAGCCCCGTCCCGACGAACACGCGTGCAGAAGTGAACGCATACTTGAGTAGCGTCCGCATATGACAACGGTGTTCAAACCACACATGTGAGGCATTGCCGCAATCAGTAGAGCGAGAGCAATAATTCTAGCCCTAGATCTCCTCTGTAACTCCAAACATGCAACCTACAGAATTTTTTTAATTCGCCTATGGAGACTTTTAAGGGTAAAAGTTTGTCGCCATTCCACGAGCGGGCGCAATTTTGAAGTGTGACATGTTGGGTACCAATTTACTCGGCGTAACATTATCTTTCACCATATAAAAAAAAAAAAATGGGACAACTTTACGGCTGTCTTATTTAATTCAAAATGTATTTTTCCCCCAAAAAAAGTGAGCTTGTAAGACCACTGCGCAAATACAGTGTGACAGAAAGTATTGCAACGACCACCATTTTATTCTCTAGGGTGTTAGAAAAAAAATGTATAATGTTTGGGGGTTCCATGTCATTTTCTAGCCCAAACAAAGTGTTTTTTAACTTGTAAACAACAAATCTCAGAAAGAGGCTCGGTCCTAAAGTGGTTAAGTACCGTCCTCCACAACAGTCCCAGTTTTTAATATGGACCCTTGGGAAAATTAATTGCTCACCCCTGCTGTAAGACCACCTTTTCAAATCAGCATCTTCCCCTGAAGAATAGGGATGGACTCGGATAGCGTGTTCGGATTGTACCCACCAGGAAGTCATCACTGTACCCCGCCAATCATAGGCAGCGTGCATTTCCCGGCCCAAATCTGCACATACACACACTGCCTATGATTAGCGGTGTGCAGCGACGGCCTCCTGGCGGGTATGAGCCAAACACTTTTATATTCTCCACGCATTCCCAGTCCTGATCAGGTCTCTCAGTTAGCTGTCATGGAGGAGAAAAGGGGAAAAGTCACATTGGCATAGAGCAATGGTTGCGTACCTACACCTACTTGTTATTTACATTTAGTAAGATGTTTACAAGGTGTGACATTTAATCCAGGAATGCCCAGAGCGTATCACTATGGTGGCGAGTCACACAGCCATTCGCACTCAAGCATGCTCCGACATGTTCTAAATTGCGAGTGAAACTTTAGCTCTCTTACAACAGGTTTATGGTGAACATTCCATGAAGAAATCAAGTGTTTTTGAATGGCAAAAGGAGGGACGATGATGCAAGAAGTGGGTAGCCAAAAACATAAAGGACGGATGCAAATGTGGAAAATAAAAAGGTTACGGGAATCTGTTCAGGAAGAAAACTGGCCTGACAAGTGGATTCTCCGCCATGACAACTCTCCTGCACATGATGTGTTAAGGTGTTTGCAAGTTCTTGGTCCAGAAATCCATTCCGAAACTTCACCAATTACCTTATTCCCCCAACTTAGCACCTTGCGACTTTTGTTTCCAAAATCAAAAAATGCCTTAAAGGAGTTGTAAAGTCAGAAGTTTTTTTTTACTTAATACGTACTGGAGGTCCATCTCTGTCCAGTGATGTCCACAAGTGTCTCAGCTATTCTGATTGGCTGAGACACAGCAGCGGTGACACTGGTTAACTGACTTTGGCTGAGACACAGCAGCGGTGACATTGGTTAACTGACTTTGACAGCAGTTGAGAGCCAATCGGGAGAGAGGGGGGGCGGGGCCCGTACCACAGCTCCGCGTCTAAATGGACACACGGAGCTGCTGCTTGGCTTGGGTGCCACCATAGCAAGCTGCTTGCTGTGGGGATACGCAACAGGAGGGGATGGCCAGGAGCACAGAAGAGGGACCCGAGAAGAGGAAGATCCAATCTGCTCTGTGCAAATCCACTACACAGAGCAGATAAGTATAACTTTTTTTTTTTTTTTTTACTTTAAAAATAACAAACATAAGACCTTACAATCAAAGGAATTCCAGGAACGTTTCTGGCAGTGGCACAGCCCTCTAGAAAAGTGCCTCACTTCACAAGGGGACCACTTTGAAGGTGACAATAGCTGTAGTGTATAGGTAAGCAAACTTTTTTACAGTCCATTCTCAGAAATTAAAATGTTACACCTAGTACATAAGTAGAAGAACTGTACAGTAGAACTATAGGAAAACCTTTTTTATTTTGGATAGAGCCACACAGACAGTTTTCAGGCATTTTAGCTCTAAAAATAGCGCCTGTAATGCGCCTAAAAAACGCCTCCCATGCCACCCCAGTGTGAAAACCCGACTGCTTTCACACTGGGGCGGTGCTTTTGTGGGTCAAAAAGTCCTGCAAGCAACATCTTTGGGGCGGTTTAGGAGCGTTGTATACAGCGCTCCTAAACCGCCTGACAATTGGAATGAATGGGCTTTGGAAGCACCGCACCACAGGCGTTTAACCTCTTCTTGGGGGTTAAAAGTGCTCCACTAGCGGCAGAAAAGCGCCATTAATGAACGATAAAGTGACGCTAAAACTAACAGCACTTTACCACCAATGGGGCCCGCACCCTGTGTGAAAGTAGCTTAAAGGAGGGTTGGTAGCCCTGTAAGGTTTATTTTTGCCATCTTTGTCCCATTAGGGAGAATTACCCTCACTTCCTGTCCCATAGTCAAACTCTTGGGGGCCCCCAGGTCACCAGAACTAGTGTCCCCATTTGGAATATTTCCCCTCTAATACTTTTCTGGGGACAACACAAAATGTGGGATTTTCTTTTACTTTCACTTTCAATGATAATGGTAAACAGGACAAATAGAGAGGGTGGCTCTCCCTACCCGGGGCACAGACCTTAATAAAAGCTGACAGCTATTCTAATCCATTGCCCCTCTATCCAGAACTAGACAAAAAAAGTAGTAATACTTTATTGATCTAAAGCAGTCCCCAATCCCCAGGCCACGGACTGGTACATGACCTGTTGATAACCGGGCCGCACAGCCGAAGGTGAGCCGCTATCGAGGTTCGGACAGGGCTATCCTAGACCTGCAGTCACCCCTCACCTACTGCTGTGTGGCCATGCCAATGTCTCCTCTCCCAGAAATACAGGAGTCTTCTCATATTAATAGGCGGGTAATCACCCACTTATGATAAGTTGGGGAGCTCCCACCCTCCATTCAGATCTGCAGCTCCTCCCACCGCCTGCCCTGTTAATAGGATGACACTGCTGGCGGGGTGGGAAAGGACACACAGGCTGAATCCTGCCTCTGCCCTTGTCAAAGGTAGGACTGTGTACAGGGGGAGGGCAGAGAGTGAAAGGGGCACTATGATTAGAGAGAAAGAGGGGGGGGGGGGGCTGTGATAAAGGAGACTGCACTGTAATAACAGTGCCCCCTTACAGTGCAGTCCCTTTCCCATCACAGTCCCGTCTGTGTTACATTCATGTAAAAGGGACTGTACTGTAAAAGGGGCACTATGTAAAAGGGGGACTGTGCTATAAAGGGGGTTTTGATGTGAAGGGAGCCTGAAGACTGACCCTGTGAATATCCCATCACCCCGCATTTCCAGGTCCTTGGTAAAACTCGCTCTCAACACCGGTCCCTGGTGCAAAAAAGGTTGGGGACCACAGATCTATTTGAATAAAACAGTCGCAAACCTCAGTTTACCAACATGTGACAGAAGAGAAACAGGAAATATGAAAGTAGGTCACATGGACAATCCAGTGCAATTTATTCAGGACACAAATACAAAATACGAGGCAGGAACTGAATCATGAAAAGATGAGTGCACGAAACTGAAGAAAAAAGCCCTTCCAGCTGCTAAAAGAAACAAGTAATCTGGTTGGTTGTGAGCGATCGCTCCAGTCTTTTTTTAAAAATAAAATAAAATTCTTTCTCAATAAATTTTTGATCTAAAAATTTCCAAAATGAAATATAGAATAACAAAACAGCTTCACAGAAAATGAGTAGACACAGAGAGCGGGTACCATGATAAATATAGACAAGATGGGTATACCACTGTACACAAATATAATAACATACTACAAGAAAAAGCTGTGAGCATCCAAAAACGTAAAAATTACCAAGAGAGTATTTTCAAAGAAAAAGTAGAACCAGAAGTAAACAGAATGAAAAAGAAGAGCAGATGAAGAAAGAGAGCAAAAAAGACAAGAAGAAAAAGAAGAGGGGAAAAAAAAGGTCGGAGGTCACGCAGCCAACACATTTCAAAAAGACAATCATATGTTCAAAAGTAAAGGCTAATCAGCATTGCAAAACAGGATATTAATATAGTGAGTCAAAGACTTAAACCTCGTACACACAATCGGATTATTGGCCAACAGAGCGTCAGACTTTTGTCTGAAGGGCGTGTCAGGAACTTGTCTTACATACAAACGGCACACAATTGTCAGCCAACAAACAACAAAATCCGACCGTTAGTAAGCTACAATTGTTGTCTAACTTTCCACCAACAAATGTTGGCTGCCAGGCTAGTAAATTTTTGGCAGACAACAGTCTGCTGTCAGCTTTTCCTATCGTCTGTACACAAGTCCATCACACAAAAGTTGAAAGTACAAACACGCATGCCTGGAATCAATGCTCACCAAACACGACATTAGCAGAAGGTGCCCAAAGGGTGGTGCTCAAGAGCTGAAATTACTCGTAGTACGTCACTACGTTCGTGTTTGTTGGCTGACCATTGTGTACCATTTGTATGCAAGACAAGTTCCTGGCACACGCCCTTCGGACAAAAGTTGATGTTTTGTTGGCCAACAATCTGATCGTGCGTACCAAGCTTTAAACTCAAACCAAAAGGCCCAAATCTTACAGTGCAGAGTAACTGATTCCCTGGCATTGTGTGTATGATCCTCCAAAAGGCATAAATCCTCAACCCTGCAAAGCCATTGGAATAGTGAAGGAAGGGCTCGCCAACACTCCACGGGCATAATCTCTGATATATACATCAATTGTCTCCTCTAGGAAACCACCACTGCTCTCCTTTCAGCAACATTGGTAGCGAGTGAATTTTCAGTGCAATTGACACCAAAAGACTGGCAGACTATGCTTCAAGCTGCTTCAAAGTAATTCTAGAAATGTCACTACTTTAGAAAATGCATATAAGGTCATATACCGCTGGTATTATACTCCAGCTTGGTTGGCCTGCATAATTCCCCAACTTCCATCGACATGCTTCCGGGGATGCACACAGCCAGGGACAATGGCTCATATATGGTGGTACTGCCCTAGGATGACTAGACTTTGGATCCAGGTTTACACACTATTGTTGCACTCAGATGTTAAAAGGAAACCCCTGTGAAGCCCTTCTTTTTAACCTATTGAAACATTATTACGGGCTGAACGTCAACTGGAAACGCATCTTTTTACTAATTAACATCTATACTGTCTGACGCTCATGACCAATTTTTGCGTGTTTAGCAACCCATGGATATCCTATGCTCAATTCTTCTTGTTTTGACCATACATTACTGACATTACGACTTTATCAGGTGTGTTGTCCTCTGAGACCACTCTTACCTTTTCTTCTTCTTCAACCTTCCTCACTTTCTTCTTTTTCTCTCTCTGTTCCTTTAACACCCTCCTACATGTATCGGGAGATATTCTTCATCCTATATACTCCTGTATACCTCAGTTAACTGCCATTCCTCTGATTGAATAAGCGGGAGCCCACCGTAGATCGTAGGCGTTCCCCGTGGCATCTGAGGTCCGGCCTCCCTCATTCTTCTTTTGGTTTTTGTTACTGCCGATAACTATGTTCAATCTGTTAGAAACACTTGAATATCGCACATATTCTATGGATTGGTCTACATACAGTATCCTATATCTTCCTCGCTGTAACTGTCATTTATCTAATGTACCCCAGAGGTAACTTCTGAATCGTGCTATGCACTCTGGATAATGGTTGTGGTCCGTTGGCTCTGTAAGTTTTCTTTTTTGTTTTCTGTTAATAAAAAGCTTTGTAAAAGGAATAGTGAAGGAACAGGTCTCTGTCCATGGAAAGTATGAAGATAGGATTTAGCTGCATTCAGCAAAGGGGGGGGGGGGGGTTTACTGACCTCTTATTATCGGCCTATTGGTTCTGTTGTACAATCGTTCTAGTCTTACTGCAGTACTGATAAATCAGTCCAATGGTTACAAGGCATGAAACTGTATAACAGTACAGAGAGCAGGCATCAACAATCTCAATGCACCAGCTCCACAAACATGACAGCTCTGCTAAGAATCTTTGTAACTAAGGAAAACAGAGACAGAGATGGGTGGTTCTGTTTACAGGAAATCATGGATGCTGCCATGGGGAACAATTCCATTTATAAACACTAGAACCAAGTGGACATACCGACCCGCCAGCTTTAACACTAAACAGTTTATTAACCGTTGCCGGCCACATAGCCTAGATATATGGCAGCAAGGTGATCAGCTGCACCAGATGATGTACCTTTTATATGTGATCTAACACTTCCAGGCACGGGGGCGCTGTGATTAAAACACAGCAGATGTTGAGCACCGGGTGATGGTGTTCTGTCAAGACGTGCCCCCCATTGGATAGTGACTGGGTTGAAGAGCGCATGAGCACTACGTAACAGCTGATTTTAACATCAGCGGTTGTCACAGCGTGACGGCGCAGGCGCACAACTGTTGTGCTGTTACGTAATGCGCATGGGCTATTCAGCCCGGGCACTATCCAATGAGGGGCACTGCTCGACAGATGAATTACTGCCGGCACCCAGCAATCGTCATGAATTTACACAGGACAGAGCCCTGCCAATGTAAACAAGGCAGAGCCCTGTCCTGCCAGCTGGGAAGTAATAGATGTTCTTTCCCCAAAATAAAATGGATCACTTTCCCTAGTAAAAGGACCTCTCACTGTACACCAAAACACAGACTAGACACGTTTAACCCCTTCCCAGCCAGTGTCATTAGTTTAGTGGCATTGAATATTTTTTAGCACTGGTCACTGTATTAGTGTCACTGGTCCCCAAAAAGTGGCAGTTAGGGTCCGAATGCCCGCCTCAATATCTCAGTCCCACTATAAGTTGCTGATCACCACTATTCCTAGTAAAAAATAAAAATCCCACTATATATCACATAGTTTGTAGATGCTACAACTTTTGCACAAACCAATATACGCTTTTGGGGATTTTATTTTATTTTTTTAACAAAAATATGTAGCAATATATATTGTTCTAAATTGATCAAGAAATTAGATTTTTCCAATTTTTTTTATTGGCTATATTTTATAGCAGAAAGTTAAAAAAAAAAAAAAAAAAAAAAATATATATATATATATATATATATATATATATATATATATATATATATATATATATATATATATATATATATATATATATATATATATATTATTTTTTTTTTTTTTTTTTTACTTGTCTGCTTTTTTTTTTGTTTACGGCGCCAAAAATAAAAACCGCAGAGGTGATCAAATACCACCAAAAGAAAGCTCTATTTGTGTGAAAAAGGGACATAAATTTTATTTGGGTACAGCATTGCACGACCGCGCAATTGTCAGTTAAAGTAACGCAATGCCGTATCGCAAAAAATGGCCTGGTCATGAAGGGGGTAAATCTTCCGGAGGTCGAGTGGTTAAAAAAATAAAAATAAACGGGCAGGCTCGAAGGACCACTTGGTCATTTTTCTGCCGTCACATTTCTATGAAAACATTGAAATAAGTCTAAAGAGAATACAAAATACTAATATGGTGAATTTGATATTTTCAGCTAATCTAATTGGTAATACCCGAGTCTATGGGAAAACATTCACAATCACATCCATCTGCTCTTTAAACCCAAAGGTCTATTAGCCGGGTCTGTCTAGTGCCAGTCCCCCAAAAAAACAGCCTGATAAGACAAGACAACAGTCATCACATATCTGTCTAGTTTTACTTGCACAGGAGTGTCAGACAATATCGGATCATCTACTGCGAGACCCTCTTACACCAGTGCACCCCATTTGTGCCCATGGAACTGTTCAAATTGGTGCGAATCCGACTTGCACCGACTTGAAAAAGGTTCCTGCACTATTTTTGGTGATTTCATGTGCGACTTGCATGGACATATGTGCATGAAATTGTGCAGATGTCAGCAAGCTGCTCATGAAATCGCACTGAAGTAGCCCAATTTCAAAGCCGCATTCTGTGTGAACGGGGGCTTAGGCAGGCCATAGATGGAAAGAAAGAAAATTGCTGGATTCCCCCATCAACACACTCAGTGTTAATGGGGAATCCTTCCTGCAGCGCTGATCACAGTTAGTGGCTATAGCCAGCAGCACTTATCATTCGGGAAAAACCTGACAGGCTGGTTGTTCACAAGTTTATCGATAGATCCACTTGTGTACAACCAAGGTGCCCATACATGGATTGAAATTTGGTCGGTGCCCCCGCAGAACTGGACGTATTTAATTAGAGACATGTATGGCCGGTTTTAGTGACTGCACCCCTTGTTTTTTCTCTCTCATGCTGGCCATACGTTATACGAAAAATTGGCTGAACCCATTTTTGAAAAACGAACATTTGGCAGGGAGAGCAAACGATAGTGCCATCATGTAATGACCAATAAATCATTCAGTGGACATAAATCAATTTTTTGTTCTTTTTTTTTTTTACATATACCCAGTGTAAACAGTTCGGACGAGAAACACATTAACCTTTCAATTTATCGTTCGTTTAGCAGAAAATTTACAAACTTGTCCTTCATTTTTTCAGCTCAAAAAACGTCCCAACAATTACCGATTTTGTGCCCATTAAAGTGGAGTTCCCACTGTTAAAAATGTATTTTTTTAGGATGAATATCTTTTGTTTCTAACGCTTATTCATAGCACTCACGCTTCTGTGCTGAATTGGCGCTCGATTGCCGATTCCATAGAGGAATATACCTTATATTCCTCTTTCCTGGCAGTTTCCATAGTGCTTCTGGGCATTTGAAGTCCACAAGCACCATCTTCTGGGCTCTGGTGCAGCTGAGAGACCAGCATACACCTCCGGTTATCGCGCATTGCGCAGTATGTACTGCGCAGCGCTGTACACTTCTGACGTTGCCATCACAATGGATGGCGGCGGCGGAAGTGCCCGCCCCCGTTGTGATGGCAACAAAGCCCTCGGCTTATCATTTCCGTGACTCCTGGGAAAATGATAAAAAGCACCTCCCAGGAGCTCTAGCGAGCACGGGCGCCGGGGGAAATGACGTCAGGCGCCAGGGAGAGAAAGAGGCAGATTCCAAAGCACCTCTTAGCAACAGACATCAAAATGTGAGTAAAAAAAAAAAAAAAAAGTTTTTCCAAATGTTTATTAGGTTTAATGCTGCTGAATAATTTTCTGGGTGGAACTCTGCTTTAAATAGCCAAAAAACGAACAAATTGGCCAAATGACGGAATGTTGGCCGATTGTTTGTATAGCAATGGCCAGCGTTAGTTATATTGTAAGGGCCGGTTCACACTGCAGGCGAGGCGAGGCGACTCCGACTTGCCTCGCCGCGACCTGCCGCGACCTCAGCGGCAACTTGCAGATGACTTCTGTATAGAAGTCAATGCAAGTCGCCCCGAGGTCGCCCAAAAGTAGTACAGGAACCTTTTTTCTGAGTCGGAGCGACTCGAGTCGCTCCTCTCAGAACGGTTCCATTGTACAGAACGGGGGCGACTTGCGAGAGCGAGGCGAGTCGTGTCGTGTCGCCTCGCCCGCTGTGTGAACCGGCTCTAAACTTCATTGTGCTGTAAGCTGTTTGTGCAAAGTTTGTAATCCTTACACAAACTACACGAGGCACTGTTATCTTGGATAAATAATTCTGTTTGGTTATGTTAGCAATTCCCTCGTGTACACATGTAGGAGTATTTTCTTGTATCAAATCAGAACTTTACATTTTTCATTTTTATTTTTTTTATATATATTTTTCCTCTTCTATTATCATTTTTTTTTTTTTTTAAGAATGTTAAAGTGTTACTATACCCACAACAGTAAAATCAGTCTGTATATGCAGTAAAGCATGCTTGTTATACTCACTGTAGAGCCTAAGGGGGTCAATCCTCCGCATTGTGTAAATAGACTGTTTGATCCCGTTTTCTCTGATCCTCCCCTTCCTCCACAGTCCCCAAGCCATCTCCTGATAGAATAGGGCCTTTGGAGTCCCTCTGCACATGCTCAGTTTGGTGTGTATTGCTAAAGGGTTTTTTTTTTCCCTTGGGAGAATGCATATGATCAGCATAGGGCCAATCAGCACTGTCCAGCCAGAGGGCCAGGGGTCCTGCAGCCTCATAGGACAGTCAGAGGAGAATGAAAAATCCTCCTACAAGCTTTAACCACACACTGATAGAAGTGACAAGACTGCTATACAATGCTGATGAGAAAAGGTAAAATATAGAAGTCCATATTTACTAAAACAATGGAATTTCTGTGTACTGTGGGAGACCAGATATAGTGAATGCAGGGTCCTGGGTTTATTAACACTCTAACAGACAATTCACTATCACTGTATACTTTGACTACTTGTGGATGGGTTGGTGTTAAAGAGGAGTTGCCCTTAAAAAAAAAAAAAAAAAAGAATAATAATTTAAAAGTCAGCAGCTACAAATACTGCAGCTGCTGACTTTTAAAGAGGAAGTAAATCCTGATTAGTTTACTTCCTCTTTGATTCCCTGCAAAGGTAAAGCATAGTGGACTACTATGCATCGCATAGTGGTCCACTATGTGTCACTTACCTGACACAGGAGCCAGCAAAGTCACCGCTGTCCCCTGCATGCGCACGGGAGCCGAGACTCGCGGCATATCACCGTGATCTGCGGCTTACCCAGTGTGCCGTAGACAGCGGTGGCTGTCTTCAGGTAAATATCTCCTAAACCGTATAGGTTTAGGAGTTATTTCTTGGACCTACAGGTAAGCCTTAATCTAGGCTTACTTGTAGGTCAAAGTAGTTTGTAAGGGTTTACAACCACTTTAATAATCGGACATTTACCTGTCCCAGGATCCAGCGATACGGGGGATCGAAGCCCCGCTCGCCCCCCCCCTCCGCTTGGCGGCGCTGGCATTCTAACTGTGGGCACCCGGGTGTCATCTGGGACCTATCACGTGTCCCAGATGACTGACAGGAGGGAGGGGGGAAGAGCTGAGCCCTTCCTGCACCAAGGGGAAGAGCCCGGGCACTGAAGGAGGCAGACTACGAGGGACCCCCTAGCAACAGCCATTTAGAAGGGAGTTTAAAAAAAAACACCTTTTTAAAAAAAAAAATTTTTTAGGAATTTTGAAGCATTATTTTTTTCTGTGCAACACCACTAAGAAAGATAAGCTAAATAATCTAATTTCTCATAAAAAAAAAAACTGAAAAATCTCATTGTGACATACTGACAACTGCACTCATTACCGCCCCCTAGGGACATCGGAAATAGTACAATTCATCCAAGAAAGGCTCAAAATTCCTGTAAATATTGGCTTCAAATGAGCAAACAAAACATTTTTTTTTTTTTAAATAAACAAGAAAAAAGATGAATTAAGTATATTCTTATGAAAAAGAATAAATAAAATACACGGCTGTTGCCCAAAGAAATATTTCTGCTTCTATCAAAACTGAAAAACTACAAATATCTGATTGATTGCTATGTGACATCCGTGTTCTAAAAGAGCGCCAGGAAATATTTTGAGACTTTACCAACACAATGCTTTAAAGAATATCACATATTCACCAGCTGCAAAAACAATAATACAATATAAGCACAATATGATACAAGAAGAATACAGAACGGTCAAACAGAATGAAAGTATGGGGTAATTATGAACAAATGTAAAGTCATCACTCAGCTTTACAAACTGCACGTCACATGAAATCACTGCCTAGTGTGGTCAGTATACATTTACTGCAACCCAGGAAAGGGAGGTTCTCTTTATTAGAGATAAAGTGCTGATTGCAGAGGGGAGAAGTAGTTAAAGGAGTGAGATTTATAATAGGGATGAGTGAGGAGAAGTCTTCTTTCATGTAAAATTGAGGAGTTCAATTTGGGGGAAGTATGATGAATATGGGGGAGGGGGCAGTGGTCCAGATTGCTATGCAAGGATGGAGTACTATGTACATGTTATATTTTTGGGGGGGGGGGGGGGTGGGTCCTGTTCTGATATGTCATATTTATGGGGGGGGGGGGGTCTGTTCTGGGTATATGCTATTTTTTTTTGGGGGGGGGGTTGTTCTGAGTAGATGTTATATTTATAAGGGGGATATGTTCTGGGTATATCTTACATTTATAGTGGGGGGCGGTTTTGAGTGTATGTTATATTTTTAGGGGGGTCTGTTCTAGGTACAGATATTTATGGGGAGGGGGGGTCATCTGTTCTATGTATATGTTAAATTTAT
Source organism: Lithobates pipiens (assembly GCF_037356315.1). NCBI lineage: Eukaryota > Metazoa > Chordata > Amphibia > Anura > Ranidae > Lithobates > Lithobates pipiens. Next base: position 280,289,115 of record NW_027507785.1, on the reverse strand, counting down.
AGGGGGGATTTTCTGGGTTTATGTTATGTTATGGGGGGGGGGGTGTTTATACTGGGTATATTCTCTCTCTCTATATATATATTATATTTATATATATAGGTTTTTTTTTGGGGGGGGGGGGGGTCTGTTCTGAGTATATGTCATATTTATAAGGGGGCTCTGTTTTGGGTATACATTATATTTATGAGAAGAGGGTCTGTTCTGGATAAATGTCAAATTTATAGGTGTTCTGGGTATATATTATATTTATAAAGGAGGGTGTTCTGGGTGTGTGTGTGTGTATATATATATATATATATATATATGGGGGGGTGTTCTGGGTTTTATAGGGTGACAGGTAGGACAGTACAGGGGGATACACATGCCGGTACCGGGAGGGGGTGCTCCGGTCGGTAGAACGTACCTCTGTACCTGTCAGCGGAGAGCACAGCACCGGCGGGTGTCGGGAAGAACATGGGCTGCTGGGAGGAGCGATCCCGGAAGCAGAGAGCGACTGTCATACGGCACGTGATTGCAGTCAGCGCGCATGCTCCGCCCGGGACCGCATCACGTGCTCACCTGCAGGAATATGTCATTCTCGGGGACACCTGTGTGCGGGGACAGGAGGGGGCGGGGTCTCCATACACTATTCGGACAGCGGCTTCCTCTCTGTGTACAGTGACAACTGTCCGTGTAATTGAAGGATATTAATCCATGGAGGAGATCATGTCCTGCACTTCCATGTGATTTATACCACCCAAGATGAATGTCATTTAGCACTGTGTACCATTAAAAGCTGCATCTTTCTTAAATAAAATTCACATTTCACACATATTTGCTCCAATGTCCCATCCCAGAAGTTGGGATCCCCTCCATGTAGTTGCCAAGGATTTTCTGATGTTTTCCTGCAGTGTCCAGAGGATTCTCCTATAGGATCCATAGCTGCCAACTGTCCCTGATTTTGAGGGACTGTCCCTGGTTTGGAGCAATGTCCCTCTGTCCCTCATTCCTCCTCATTTGTCCTCATTTGTCCCTCATTTTGGTCTGATCTAAATAGTTGTATATAAAATACACTTTTTATCTTTCAAAAAGTGTTTTGCAAGTGTTAAACCTTTCATCCAATTATAAATTGCTGCATTTGTAAATTTTAAGAGCCAATATAAAGGAATAGTACTGGTAAAAAAAAAAGAAGTCCCTTGTTGATTTAATTAACCTTGTTTTGTGTTCAATAAAATTTGTTCCCATGTTGAGGGACATTTTGTTCCCACTGAATTCAACCATGGAACTTCTTTTATCCCACTTATATCAGCGATGGGAATTATTTGATCCCACTTAGATCAAAAAAGGGAATTTTTTTTATCCCACGTTTATCTATAATGGGAATTATGTTATACCAATTATATAAATGATGGCTATTATTTTATCCCATTTGTATGAGCGATGAGAATTATTTTATCACATTTATATCAGCGATGGAAATTATTGTATCACATTGATACCAGAGAGGAGAATTATTTATATGAATTATAGGAATTATTTTTCCCACTTACCATATATCAGCGATGGGAATTATTTGATCCCACTTATATCAACCATGGGATTGTTTTTATCCCACTTAAATCAATGATGGGAATAATTTTATACCAATTATATGAATTATGGGAATTATTTGATCCCACTTACTATATATCAGCGATGGGAATTATTTGATCCCACTTATATCAACAATGGGGATTTTTTAATACCAATTATATAAATGATGGCTATTATTTTATCCCATTTATATCAGCGATGGGAATTATTTTATCTCATTTATATCAAAGATGAGAATGATTTTACTCCCACTTATATTAACAATAGTAATTATTTTATCCCACTATCACCAATGATGGTGCAAACAATGAAACTGACAATTTTGAAAACAAATAAAGAAAAAAAATATTTTTATAACTTTCCACTATCAAACATATCCAATAATTTTTTTTAAATAAATCAAATGTCTTTATCAATTTAGGCCAATATGTTAAATATTTTTTGTAAAAAAAATCCCAATAAGCGTATATTGATTGGTTTGTGCAAAAGTTATAGCGTCTACAAACTATGGGATATATATATGGAAATTTAAATATTTTACTTTTTTTTACTAGTAATGGCGGCGATCAGGACTGTGACCTATTGGACACCAAATTACACTTTTTCTGAGGACCAGTGACACTAATACAGTGATCAGTGTTAAAAATATGCACTGTCACTGTACTAATGACACTGCCAGGGAAGGGGTTAACATCAGGGGCCATCAAAGAGTTAAACGTGTGCCCAGGTAGAGTTTACTAGCTGTGGGGAATGTGCTTGTACTGGGGGAAAGCAAAGATCTATGTTCCTGCTTAATAGAAACATAAGAGACATTGAAAAGACTGCTATAAATCATGTCCAAGACTGGCCAAAGCTCAACCACATCCCAAAGAAATATATACAATTGAAAGACAAAAATGTTACCTCTATAAATGGGACTTTCAAACAGGATGAGTGGCCAGAAGGACAAAGAAAATAGTAGGTAAATTAGACATGTAGTAAAATGATACAAATTTTTTAATCATCGTAATCAAAGGAATATATACACAATTTTAATTGATACAATTTACATATTTGTAGCAAACTGGAAAAAATATATACAATATAATGTCTTATACAGATCACGTTTTATTCCGCTGCACAATGTGACACTACAGCGGAAGTGAAGACCCAACGCGTTTCGAGATTTTTATATATGGTCATAATCTCTTCATCAGGGGTGTATGTGAAAAGTATAGAACCAGAAAAAAGAAATACATGTCTGCAATCAGAGTTGAGATATAGTTATATATAGAATGTTAACAGAATGAAAACACACATTTTATAAATGAATAATGTCAGGTTCTAGCCATCGGTATTTAGGAATTATATATACTAATGTGACTTTGTCCAGTGTCCAAGTTCTAAAAACGTGTAGAATGCAGATAGAAGAACCCCTCCTACTGGCTTCAAAATGGTCGGGCACACCCAAAGGGCCCAGAGACTGCAGCTAAAATCGAAGCAAGGTCAGGAGGCCAGATGCTCAGAAGAATTATTAGCTGGGCGTTGACACCAAATGAGGTCGTGACCATTTGAGTATATATAGTAGCACCAACACTCCTATACAAGAGACAACAACAGAAAAGAAGGAGGGACTCAATAAACCTCCATAGATGCATATAAAGCTGTAATAGCAGGAAAGTATAGCAGTTTACTTGCATGTCCATGCACTGTAGTATACCATATCGCGATGCTGGGTCATGCAACTGTCAGAGACATGTATCAAGTAATGTAGAAGTTGTACTGCTTACTCTGTTGTTGAATGTGTAAGACACCTTCATTCGAGTGTTTGCACCATCGTCCGCATTCCTGACAGTACAGAAGGCACCGCTGCCTTATGAGGCATCCGATTGGTATATAACAACCAATCAGACTGCCTCATTTGGGCGACGCATACCGGCGTCTACGTCGTGGTCATGGCAACCCCTAAGGTGTCATATAGGTGACGACAAGGGGAGCCCAGGATCCTTTTACATTACCAGGGGTGGAGCACGGCTAGATCAGTCACCGTGCCACCTTCCCCTGAATGCACCGAGATAAATAGCCGGATGTCCCCCAGGGGGGCGGCGTGTGAACGACACCTCCGACGCCGCCATAGCAACCCCTAGAGATGCCTCCAACGCGGCATCACGGGGAGCCAGCCTACCATCAATCCTGACGGAGGCGGAGCGCCGGCTGGGCCGCCACACGCCGCCTCCCCGCAGTGCACGTTAAACGGCTACATGACCCGAGTAAACCGAGTCACATGATCGGATTATCGAGGCCGCCGGACTGTAAGTAAATAAATACACAGTATCGGTGGCCCCCGTGCGCCGAGTGGGAGAATTGTCGCCTCGCAAGACACCGCAGACATAACTGGAAACGTAGGGAGGTCCAGACCGAAGCCAAAAGGGGAAAGGACGAAAGAAATCAAGAAAAAAAAAACTGTGACCTATCTGACACCAAATTACACTTTTCTGAAGACCAGTGACACTAAAACAGTGATCAGTGTTATAAATATGCACTGTCACTGTACTAATGACACTGCCAGAGAAGGGGTTAACATCAGGGGCCATCAAAGAGTTAAACATGTGCCCAGGGAGTGTTTACTAACTGTGGGGAATGTACTTGTACTGGGGGAAGGCAAAGATCTGTGTTCCTGCTTAATAGAAACATAAGATCCCTACCATTCCTACTGACAGAACGGCGATCTGCCTAGTTTATATAGGCAGAGCGCAGTTCTGCCTGTCTCCCGAACAAGTGGCGGGTCCCGGTGGACATTGAGTCTGCTGGACCTGTTGATTGGCTCCTGCTGTATCCATTCACAGCCGGAGCGGTGTCGCCGTACCTGTACGTGATTCTGCACAGAGGAGCCATCGCCTATACAATCATGACTCAAGTCATATTGTAATTATATGTTATTAAAAATTTCCTTTCCTTTTCAATCTGCAGCTCTGTAATTTTCTGTAAATAGCAATGTAATATGGCTACCTGGAGGAGTTCTGTACATAGAGTCTACAGAACACTTCCCAGAAACATTATTTCCTGCTTGTGTGATTGTCTCACTGATTTTCCCAGAAGTCTGCACTAAGATACAAGTCAGATTTTTGGCATCTCCTTCAACAAAAATTAAATTTTTGGTGAGATACTCCCAATAGCAAATCACATCTAAAAGGGATGCAAACACTGAAGTTTCCTCATTAGAGCCCTGCAGGTGCAGCAGCGGATTGATAAATATGAAACCAATCTCATTAGATCCACTCACCACATGGACACAGACAAACACACAGGGATTTCCACACAATAACAAAAGGTAGGTCTCTGCAACAAAGTTTGTTAAGATCCTTGTAATGTACATAGATCACCCAGAGGTGGATGTTTTTTTTCTCAACAAAAGTGGAGTTACTCTTTAAGCACTGTTAATTGATACACAGTGCTTTAGCAAGCAAAATTTCATTTATTTAGAGTTTAGATGTACTTTAATGTTTGACAATGATACTGTAAATGTCCAGTACTTCCACTTGATGAGAAGCAGTGAGATACACATAAGCAAAATAATAAAAATTGCATATGGATAACCAGGACTCTGTCCTTATAAATGTGTAAAAAATAAGAGATTTGGGTAATAAAGTAAGGTTATGTGAACAAAGGGTCAAATTCTGAGTTTCTGCTTAGAGAGCTCTGTGGTTCTTAGCTTTTGGAGTCACTGACCTGGAATAAGAATTAAGATAAGGAATTCTGACATGTCTTTGACTTCCATCCATTACCTGCTTGTTCTGCATCTGAGACTTGGAAGAATGGCAGCCCTCATATTTCTGCCATAAGTACACTTTAAAGCTGAACTCCATGCATCTCTGTAATCACGAGATATCATTCATTTTTTTTTTTTATATGCAAGCAGTCTTTGTACTTGAATATCATCTGCATCAACCTCTTGCATTCCCTGTACAGCAGAGCTCAGGAAAGGGGAGGGAGAAGCAGGCTTTTGAGCCACTCGTCAAGCACGTGATGTATCTAAAATAGAATTATTATAGATGAATAGTTTTATTTTATATATATATACATACACACACACACACGAACAGGGGTAGGGTAAAGAAGACCCCACACCTACCGTGTTTCCCCGAAAGTAAGACAGTGTCTTACTTTCTTTTTATCCCCAAAAGCCCCACTATGTCTTACTTTCGGGGTATGTCTTATATTGGAATAAAAAGTGTCGAATTTTTTGTTTTAACCTATGGAGGACTACAAGTCCAAGCATACAAAGCTGCTATGCTCAGCAGAGGAGAACTGTAAGCACACACAGCCCGGTATGTTGGGACTTGTAGTCCTCCTCAGCTGCATCTTGCGGTTACAAGAGCTGCAGAGAATCTCTTCACACCCCCCCTCCCCCTCCCCCTCCTTGGTCTCTCTCTGTATGCACTGACCTTTTTCCGGGAGGGCACAGAGCCAGTGACACCTGCGTCGCGCCGTTCTGATCAGTCTTGGGCAGCGGCTGTCACTCACAGCCGAGCAGAGTGAAGCCGCCTCCCCCTCCTCTTGTATGGCTACACAGTGCTGTCCATGAAGGAGAAGGAGGGGGAGGCGGCTTCACTGAAGCCGCCTCCCCCTCCTCCTCCTCCATACACAGCACTGTGTAGCCATACAAGAGGAGGGGGAGGCGGCTTCACTCTGCTCGGCCGAGACTGATCAAAACGGCGCTGTCTCTTCAGTCGGAGGGGGAGGGCGCTGGCCTGGCACCCCCCCCAGGGTGCGACCCGCACCCCCCGCCCCACTCTTAGTACCGTACGTCACTGGAGGCGGCAATACCCCCGTGTTTCCCCGAAAGTAAGACATACGTCTTACTTTCGGGGTACGGCTTATATTAGCCGACCCCTATGAAACTCCCGATACGTCTTACAATCGGGGGTGTCTTACTATCGGGGAAACACGGTAGTGCATGCTTACTTACTGTAGTTTTTGTATTGATGGTATGGTGCCGGACATCACGAGCTATCCGAGGGTACCTCCAACAGGGAGCTGTGGCGGACAACTTATCTTTATTTTTTTCCTTTTCTTTATGTAGTATCTGTTTTTGTTTATATGATTCTGTTTGGATAATTTGTTTGCATATAAAAAGAATCCTATATATATATATATATATATATATATATATATATATATATTATAATTTTTAAAAAAAGGGGGAAGAAAGGAGCCAATTAGACTAACAGAATGCCATTAGAGTGTGGAAGGAAACTGGAGAACGAGGAGGAAACTTTTGCAACCACAGGAAGGACTCCGCCATGTGTCTGTTATTTTCAGCTCTAACTGCTGAAAGTATTATACAGGATTTATATAGCGTTAAGTTTACCCAGTGCATTACAATATATTCATATTCTATAATTAATTGTTAAAGGTTAATGAATCAAGCCTTATGCTTTACTTCACAGGTGACTTGATGAAGGGCTTTTTGGCCACCTCCATAACATGATTGATATTGGAAGCCCCTACTCTGGTCAGAGAAGGGGAGGTGGAGACAAGCCTGTGCATAGCATAGCTGGTTTACTTGATAATGTAAAATAGGTTTGCATCAATAAAGATGGCCGCTACACATTGAGGGTGGGAGGAGCATGGAGCAAAGCGCTGACCTCATCCTATCTGCTGGCCAACTGCAAGTACAGTAAATGAATCACATCTTCAAAAAAGTTAAGATGTTACTGACAAGAAAAATCAATTAAAAAGGTATATACGAGTTTGATTTCATGTCAAGGTATTTTGGAGGCTAGGCAAGCATTCGGCTACCTACCTCTCTACCTAGAGCGAGTAAGGTTAAAGCGGTAAGAGGCGCATAAGAGTGTTTCTCATACCAGTCAGCACTGTCTGTATTGATGGGAAAATCGTGCAAACTTGGGTTGTAGGAAAGAAATTTGCACCTTCTATGACCAGCCTAACAGCCTCCTTGTCTTCAAACAGAATGGCAAAACTTACAGCAGCAAAAAAAAAAAAAAAAAAAAAAAAAAAAAAAAAAAGGGGAAGAATCAAGCTCGTTTCTTGTGGGACCAAAGGAATAATTTTTCAGAAGAATATTCCGGGGGCGAACACCACCGGGCAGGATTGAATTGAATGCGTGTCCTTCTCCCAGCAATCACGGAGAACAGAGAGAAGAGAGCTGGCCGGATGATCAGAGCACAGGGAACATCACTAGTAGCTTTCATTTCATTTGCTGTGTGTTCCCCACCTCCTGGTCCCAGGACTTTGATAGACAGATCACCCATCCAATCCCACCTGTGACTTGCATCAAAGTTCCCTGGCTAGGGGGCGGGGCTGTATGTGACAACGAGAACACAGCAATTGAAATGAAAGCTGTTCAAGTGATGTTCCTTGGCACTTATCATCCAGCGGAAATTTCTCTTCTCTCCGACACAGGTGAGGCTGCATTGATGGACATGCATAAAGTTGTTTTTAATATCAATGGTTACCAGTCACCTACAAGTCAGATTGAAGTAGTACAGGAACCTTTTCTGAAGTCGCAGCGACTTCAGTAGTGTGCATTAAGACAGCTCTCATTCACTCACATTGATTTCTACATGTTGTGCGACCTGAGGTGACTTGGGGTGACTTAAAGTCGGATCTGAATCGCCCCTGTGTGAACCGGCTCTAAGGGCAGACTCCTAAATAGTGACAACGTGCAACATAAAAGGCCATTTGTAGTCATTATAGGAAGCCCGGTTTGGGAAAGAAGACAACACAAGGTTCTCACAGATGCAGAGTGATGGTCTCTAGAGTAATGGTCCTGAGTGGAGAAAACTGTTTCTTGGTATTCTCTGGGTTTTGTAATTCCCAGATCAGGGTCTGGAGTCCAGAGGAGTCGAAGAGCATTGGGCTTCAAGGACATTTTTATTTTGTATTTTGAAGCAATGGTGGAAGCCTCTGCAAGGGCAACCATTTGTGTTATGCAACTTTCTATCCTTTCAAGTGGGCCAACAATACCTACAAAAATTACTTCTGGTGTAGACTGAACTTACTGGGAAGCACCTACTGTACAATTTCCCATACATCACACCTGGTAACAGCACAAAAGTACAGGGACAGATTGCTGTCAACCTATAACAGTAAGTGCCAGAACAAGGACCTGATCAGCAAATTTAAAAAAAGCTTTTCAAAATCCCTTCACGAAAACCAGTTTTCAGCCCTTGTCAATGTTGAAATCTGTGCAAGGGTTGCTGAGCAGTATTGTCAGATAGCTGGCCCCGGCTCCTCCTGCTACTGCAAACTGACAACAGTGATGGAGTTCCGACTAACAGTGCAGGTAGAAAGGAGGCGTGACCAGCAGTGCACACAGAGATCATGCAACGCCTGCCCCTCCTCCTCCAAGGCTGCCAGAGGAACATGCAGCTCTCCTGTGAAGCCCCCTGCCTCCCCATCTGTTAGACTGTTTACACCAAAGCAGTAATTGAAGAAAAGGGAAGATTTGTCGCACACCATGGAAGGAAGAACTTCCGTAGAAAAGTTACTTTATTGTTAAAGTGCCAAAGGGCGTTACCAGGAACATTGATAGACTGGTTTCACACAGGTAACTCGTGCTTGTTCACAACAAAGGCAGTGCCTAGGAAAATCTGAAAAACTCCTATACTCATCATGGTCCTTGCATAGCCAAGTGTCCACTTCCTAGTGTAATGTGTGAAGAGGTTTTTGCTTGGAAATGCTCGTTACAAAATCTTGGTGTAGGACAGTGCTGAGTGTAGATTTTCCAAATGTGCCCAAGCAGAGCTCTACTGTGAAAAAAAAAAAAAAAAAAAAAAAAAAAAAAAAACAGTACTGCAGAATGGAGAGGGGGTGGGGGCTACAATACCTCATTTACATTAGCACTCCTGTGTTTAGCTATTCTAAAAATAGGGAACGTTATCTGGGACATAAACAACTTTTATGCCTCCCAGATTAAGTTTTTTTCTTGAATTTATACGTGCCCGCTTTAACTGCCTCCCGACCTGCCGGACCGACAAATGACAGCAGGCGGGATCTCCTTTTGTTTTGGGCTGAGGAGATTTGAAATCACTCAGTCTCACGCCAATTGTGGGCGCACTGTGTCCTTGGGACAATCTGTGCCCATCAGTGAGGCCATTCTGTGCCCATCAGTGATTAAAGTTAGTGCTACCTTTCAGTGGCACCCATCATTACCCATAGGTGCTGCCTATTAGTGTCGCCTCATCAGTGCGTTGATGCAGCTGCACATTTCATCTACAAACTTAAAGAAGTCCAGATATCCTGCACCTTGTTGGCCTTAACTCAGGGGTGCCCAACCAATGGCCTGGGGGCCACATGTGGCCTAAGGAGCCCTCTGATGTGGCCCGCGACCTCCTGCTCTGTGATGGAATAGAATACTGTTATTAATAGTAAGTTTATTACTAACATCACAGTGTATATATGGGCATATCTGTTCTACAGTGGTTACTGGGCTGCTTTCAAACTGATCCACAGGTGCAGTGCAGTGCACCTGGGGGTTACCTGCACTGAGCCATAGGCCCCTTTCACACGGTCAGTAGATTGGGCTGCCATATACCCGCTCAGCTCATTGTGGCCCGCGACCGGTTAACAAGTCGCTTAGGTGGCCCTCGCCCTTCAAAAGGTTGGGCACCCCTGACTTAACATAGTATGCCTTGACTAAGCAAACAAACTGTCTGGCAAGTCTGTCATCCAACATATGAACACCTAAATAAATACACTGCCATTTACTCAAGCAAATGTGCACAGCGTGAAATAAAGCCACCATTTAAAACATATACAAATCTTTATTATAAATTAATTAGGGTACAACTAGAGTTAAAACCTTTTTAAAACATTATATACAATAACATTATTACCATGTGATGTAAATTTTATCTACAAACTTTCTCAGAGAAACTTTAGCTAGACAAATTGTAGAAGAGATCAGTCACCCTTGAGGGCGTACATAATGTCATCCTGGCTGACATTGATCCTCACTCTTAGGTGTAAGTCATTCCTGCTGGACTCAACCAGGAGGAGACGCGAGGCTCCTAGTCTTAGACACACCGCCATGGTCTCCGACATAGTAGGGGGCTGCAGTCCTTCGATCCTACACAGTGCAATATGCTGGTGGTATACCTACATACAAAAACAGTGTCACATTAGCTTAAACAATGGATGAAAAAAAATAAAATTAGCATTAGCAATTTGAATGTCAAAGGAATATTAGGAAAACCTGAAACTAATGCTGAAGCTGCTGGGGTTGTGTTAGATATGCTTTAAGATACATCAATTCTAAAAAAAAAAAAAAAAAAAACATTAGGTTTTGTCCCTGTCAACCGCATTGAGATGTTTTATCTGGAAAAAAACACAAAAAGCGCTGGCTATATTGGGACACATTTCATTTTTCTGATGAATACTTGGCATTAACTTAACCAATTGCCAACCAGCTCATGCCGATAAATGTCGGCAGAAAGGCACGAACAGGCAGATTATTGTACCTGTACGTTGCGCTTTGAGAATCGGTTTGCAGGCACGCGCCCACCGTGGCCTCCATGAGTGTGATCGTGGGTCCTGCGAACTCGATGTCCACGGGGATACCCGAGAGTCTCAGAGAGGAAGAACAGGGATATGTAAACAAGCATTTCCCCATTCTGCCTAGTGACAGGACACTGATCACTGCTCCGGATTACAGGGAGCCATGATCAGTGTCGTGTCACACATAGCCCCAGCCCCACCCCCCCCCCACAGTTTGAATCACTCCCTAGGACACACATAAACCTACAGCGCCACCTAGTGGTTAACCACTTCACTGCCAGTCACATTTACACAGTAATCAATGCATTTTTGATTGCACCGAGCGCTGTATACATGTGAATGGCCCCAGAATCGCAAAAAAAAAAAAAAAAACAAAGCTGATCGCCGCCATTACTGGGAAAAAAATAAAAATGCCATAAAACTGTCCCCCATTTTGTAGACGATATAACTTTTGCGCAAACCAAATGCTTATTGCGATTTTTACCAAAAATATACAGAAGAATACGTATTGGCCTAAACTGAGGGAAAAATTTTTTGGGGGATATTATAAAAAAATCAAATAAAAAACGCAGAGGTGATCAAATGCCACCAAAAGAAAGCTATTTATGGGGGAAAAAAGGACATCAATTTTCTTTGGGGAGCCACGTCGCACAACTGCGCAATTGTCAGTTAAAATGATGCAGTGCCGAATCACAAAAAGAGCTCTGGTCTTCGGGCAGCCAAATGGCCGAGGGCTTAAGTGGTTAACTATTTGAAGGTATTCAGTTTTGGAAGCTCGGTTCCTTATCTGCCAACCCCACAGAGGTTCCCTTAACCCCCCCCGCCACCGGTCCCACGCATCGGCTTCCCCGCTGTACAGCTGATGCATGCGCAGCCACAGTATCTCGTGCACGAAACAATGTACGGGTACATCGTTTCACGCAATAGGGCCACCCTGCCGCAGTATATATGTAGTGGGTGGTCCTTAAGCGGTTAAAAAATAAATAAAACAAACAAACACACAAAATAAAAAACATTACAAAACACACCTGCTGAAATGTGGCTTCTTCAAGACCAGATCTTCTAAACTCTGCAATGACGGCTTTGAGAAAACATTGCTCCAATACAGAAGAGCTCCTAAAGAGGAACAGTTCACAAGTTAAAATACACAATACATTTGTATCTTATGCCCAGCACAAACAGGTTTATTTCTACTATCAGACTTCTAATTCTGTCTTGCTGCCCCATTCACAGCTGAAATTCAAAACTCTGGTGAAAGTTTAAACTTTCACAGTCAAAATCCATTGATGGCATACTCCCCATGTGATAGTGCTCAAGCCCTGGTGATTTCCTGGACAGACAAATTGCTACAATTGGGTAGTCATGCGTTCCTCCATAACACGAAGAACCCGTTTTTTTTTTTTTTTTTAATTGTAGTTTATATTGAGAGAATTTTTTTTTTTTACAGAAAATGAAAAGATACAGAACTGACAATAGACAAAGAAAGTCTGGAGCATACCGTATTGGAGAGACTGATATAACCTCATGGTAGCTACAGATATACAGTAGCAGTCAAAGGATAAAAAATAAATAACTAAAAGAAAGCAAACCAAAACGAAACGCATAAAGGAAATAAACAACAGAAAAGTATTACGTAAAACAATATTAAAATAAAAAGAAAGATTGAGAGACATCATATATGTCGTAATGCAGGGGTTGGTGCTTCAATAACATGACTAATATCTGACAAAAGAGGGTTACATACCACTATAAATTTCCTCAAGAGATAAGGCAAGCTTCGAGTGGCCATTGGACCAGTAGAAAAAGACTTAAAGTACCGACAAGAGTTTTTTAAGCTTTGACAGCATATCTGAGCAGTGGGAGAGCATGGGCAAATATAAGCGCTCTAACGGTTGCTAGCATCAAATGCAGCAGCTCACACACAGATTAATCCAAAGGGTATATTTTTTTCGCTGCTACGACCACACTTTTCTGCTGAATTGGTGGGTACAGCCAAGAGCTTTGTTCTTTGTGTAATAGTAATAAATAAAAGTCAGCGAAGTAAAACCTTTGCCATTTGGCTACTCGTAGACTAAATATTCAGCTGTTAATAAACCTAAATAAAATGCAAGGGGCTGAATGAATATAAAACAGTTTGTACTATAAGAGACGTTCCACGCAGAAATGTAACTTCCGCTGTTTGGATTCCTCCCCCTGCTCTGGTGTCACATTTGGCACCTTTCAGGGGGGAGCGGATATCTGCTCCCACTTCCAGAGAAAAATCGACTCGCATTGCGTGGTGATCTATGCAATATCTGACAAATCCTGCTTCCCCCACGCAGTCTTCTGGGAGACGCACAGGTCCCAGAAGACAGGAGGGACCAATCAGAATGTGCAGCGCGACTCGTGCATGCACAGTAGGGAACCAGGAGGGAAGCCAAAAGTCTACATTGTCTAGTTCCCTTACCAGGAATGGCGGCGGCAGCACTAAGAAGTCGAGCTGAAGATCTGCTGGGGTGCTGACATAGCAGGCTCCCTTCACAGGTAAGTGTCCTTATAGTAAAAATCAGCAGCTACAGTATTTCTAGCTGCTGACTTAAGTTCCCCCCCCCCCCCCCCCACTGGCAGAACTCCACTTAAAGGGCCAGTTCACACCACAGAGACGCAGTCCTGATGTGCTCCAGATGCTTTTTTCTATCTGCATTTTTGATGCAGTCCAGTGCAATCGCATAGTAGCCCATTATGTGTCACTTACCTGACACAGGACCCAGCTGTGGAGATCAATCTTCTTGGTGGGGTCTCGCAGCTCCGCCGCTATCATTTGCGCGGCATGCGCCGTAGACATCGGTGCCCGTCTTCGGGCAGATATCTCCTAAACCGTATAGGTTCGGGAGATATTTCTTGGACCTACAGGTAAGCCTTAATCTAGGCTTACCTGTAGATCAAAGTGGTTTATAAGGGTTTACAACCACTTTAAGCATACATAGAAGGTATTTACAGTGCATTGAAAAAAGTATTCATACCCCTTCAAATTTTCCACATTTTGTCATGTTACAACCAAAAACGTACCGTATTTATCGGCGTATAAAGCACACTTTTTTCCCCCTTAAAATCAGGGGAAATTGTGGGTGTGTTTCATACGCCGATCCCCCGTTGATTGTGAGTGGAGGAGCGAGCACCGATGATATCTATACATAGCCGAGTCGGCTATTCTCAGCTATTTCAGCTCATGCCCAGTCCCGTCCTATGATAGACATAACACAGGGACTGGGCGTGACTGTGAGCAGAGCTATCTGAGCCTAGCCGAGTACACTCAGCTATGTATGAATATGGGCGGCGCTCTGCTCCGCTCAGTCACGCCCAGTCCGTGTTATGGCCATCATAGGGTGGGACTGGGCGTGACTGAGCGTAACTAGCAGAGGATAGCAGAGCACACACAGCTATGTATAGCCATCAGCGGCGCTCGCTCCTCCACTCCGCTACGAGAGGAGCAGAGATACACAGGACCGGCTCTGTAACTTGGTGGCACCATTTTTTTCCCCTTAAAATTTTCCCCTAAACTTGGGGTGCATGTTATACGCCGGCGCATACGGTATTTGTTTTAGTAGGATTTTATGTGATGGACCAACACAAAGTGGCACATAATTATGAAGTGGAAAGAAAATATGTTTTTTTCTTTTTTTTTTTACAAATATGTGAAAAGTGTGGCGTGCATTTGTATTCAGCCCCCCCCCCCCCCCCCCGAGTCAATACTTTGTAGAACCACCTTTCTCTGCACACATACACCTACAAATATTTTTGGAGATGTCTCTACCAGCTTTGCACATCTAGAGAGTGACTTGTCTGCCAATTCTTTTTAGTAAAATAGCTCAAGCTCTGTCTGATTGGATGGAGAACGTCTGAAAAGCAATTTAAGTCTTGCCACAGATTCTCAATTGGATTTAGGTCTGGACTTTAAATGGGCCATTTTAACACATGAATATGCTTTGATCTAAATCATTCCATTGTAGCTCTGGCTGTATATTTAGGGTCATAGCCCTGCTGGAAGGTGAACCACTGCCCCAATCAAGTCTTTTGCAGACTCTTAACAGTTTTTTTTCTAAGACTGTCCTGTATTTGGTTCCATTCATCTTCCCATCAACTCTGACCAGCTTCCCTGTCCAGCTGAAGAAAAGCATCCCCACAAAACGATGCTGCCACCACCATGTTTCACTGTGGGGATAGTGTGTTCAGGGTGGTGCGCAGTGTTAGTTTTCTGCCACACATAGCTATTTGCTTTTTTAGGACAAAGTTCAATTTTGGTCACATCTGACCAGAGCACCTTCTTCCATGTGTTTGTTGACTTCTTATGGCTTTTAAACACCTCGATACAGGGCACTTACACCCCCTTCATGTCCAGGCCATTTTTCAGTGCTATAACACTTTAAATGACAATTGGTCATTCTACACTAACCATGTGAAATTATAATTTTCTTCACACAAAATAGAGCTTTCTTTTGGTGGTATTTAATCACTCTTGGGTTTATTTTTTCCTAAAAATAAAATGACAAAAAATGTTTGAAAAAAAAAAAAAGTTTGTCAGTAAATTTTGAAAAATAAAGTAATTTTTCTCCATCACTGATGGGCGCTGATGAGGCGGCACTGATGGGCATTACTGATTGCTGCCAGTGATGGGCACTTAATTGTAATCAGGGCACTTCTGTGAGGAGATGCCACTGATCGGCTCTCCTTACACTGTCAGTGTGAGGGGAGGAGCACCAAGTACCGGCATCTCCATGTTTGTGTGAGCGGCTGTGATTGGACACAGCCGATCACATGGTTAAAGAGCTGCGGCCACGGCTCTTTACACAGATCAGGGTATCGCATGTACTAGCAACACGAGCAGTCATTCTGGGAGGCAGTCATATGAGGTTCACCCAGAACAAGTACCACAGTAAAGGCGGCTGAATACAAATGCATGCCACACACTTTTTACATATTTATTGGTAAAAAAAGAAAAGAAAAAAAAGAAGAAGAAGTTGAAAACAAATTTATCATTTTCCTTACACTTCACAATTATGTGACACTTTGTTTTGGTCTATCACATAAAATTCCAATAAAATACATGTTTTGGTTGTAACGTGACAAAATGTGGAAAATTTCAAGGGGGTATATGAGCACGTTTTTAAGACACTATACATTGCTACCAAAAAAAAAAAAAAAAAAAAAAAAAAAAAAAAAGGTGGTCGAAAATAGGTGTCACAAACTGTTAACGAATGCAGAGGGGGTGGGAAATGAGGGAGTGAAAGAAAAAAAAAAATGCACGGCACTCCACTTTAAGCTTAAAACGGTACCCACAATTGCCACACCACCACGTTTGGTTTCCTACCCATTGAGTATTATATCAGTTTTTTTTTCATTTTGTCTTGGCCTCACCAAAGTTCTTCATGTTGAATATTTTTCTACAGATTTAACAGATCCTAGTTTCCGTTAGCCACAATAGTTAAGACTGGACGTTGAACCCGACAACCCATTTCACGTTTTTCTGAAGGCTTATGATAGATATATACACAAACAATGGGCACTTCTTCATATTGCCTTTTGTACTCCATTATAAAACAATAACACAGAAAGAAACAGCAAGGGGTCACCAAGTGCTTCCACATGCAGCCTGTGGGTGTATAGGGCTCAGTTTAATTTTACAATTGTACATACCGGACTGCTATGATGTAAGGGGAAGAGAACATTTCATCCAAGGCCGAGATGACATGTGGCATTTTTACCAAGGATGGTTCAACTTTTTTGCTAGAGAACTCACAGATCTCTGTTGCCCTGCGACAGATGTCTAAACAACGACGGGCATCACCAGACAACGCAGCCACCTGCAGAAACAGAACAAAGTGGGCATACGTGTTTAGAACCACATACTTGCATTACATTGCTGGTAAAAGACTATGAGGATTTGGATTTTTCAGTTACACCAATTTGGCTCTATAGCATCTTTTAGGCCACATATAATGCCGGTCCTAGAACTGCTAAATCCAACAATGCTTGTTCATGTTGTATTAAGTGGTTGAATCAAAAGTACATCTAAATCCAATTATTCTCTTTGGATAGAGAAGAGGATGCTTAAAGTTTTTTTTTTTTTGCTGTGTATACAGTTGGTAGGGTTTCCTCTTACTTTCTTTTGGATGCACAACAGGAAGCAACTGTAAAGTTCACCAAAGTGAGGGGGGTGCCTGTATAAGTAGTGCAAATAGAAAGTCTGTTAAGCTTTCTGCAAGCTTTGCAAAGCTTTCTATAAGCTTCGAGCAGTTTTGAGATGTAGGGCTTGTTTCATTTTAGACAAGCAGCTATCAGACTTCAAATAGTGCTGAAGATTAGAGAAGCCTGCAAGCAGCTTTTGTTCAACCACTTCAATGCCATGCACTTTTACCCCTTCATGCCAAGGCCAATTTTCAGCTCTGTCGTACTTTAAATGACAATTGCGCAGTCATGCAACAATATATCCATATGAAATAATAATTTTTCACACAAATAGAGCTGTCTTTTGGTGGTATTTAATCACCACTGTTTTTTTTTGGCTAAATACATTTATTTAGGTTATAAAATTATGCAAATAATCTTTATTAAATTGGAGGACAAAATGTGTTATGCTACATTTCTTTGGTGAAAATAACCCATTATATCAGTGTATAATATTTAGCCTGTAGGAAAGTTAGAGTCCACAAACTATGATAGAGATTATATATATCTATCTATATATTCTGAAAATCGATCAATCCTGGATTTACTGACAGCCTGGAGACCCAAAAACATCAGGCCGGTACAAATTATCTTTTGGGAAAGTAAACAGTCTGGGTGTTTAGAAGCATAGCAGGCTTTGTACATTTTTTTTTCCCCACAATTTTGGGGAAAACTAAGGAAAAGAAAATGTCACTTATTTTTCACATACGGTCACCATTGCAGTACAGCGTTGTCATTAAACTAGTGTGGTGTCAGTAAAAAAAAAAAAAAAAAAAAAAAAAATTGTGAATATATATATATATATATATATATATATATATATATATATATATATATACATATATATATATATATATATATATATACACACACACATACATACATACACACACACACACACACACATTAATATATATATATATATATATATATATATATATATATATATATATATATATATATATATATATATATATATATATACACATATATACATATATACATATATACATATATACACACACACATACATACATATATACATATATACATATATATATATATATATATATATATATATATATATATATATATATATATATATATATATATATATATATATATATATATATATATATATACATACACACACACAGTTTTCTTTACGATTGCTTATAGCAGTGAATTTCACGGCTATAAAGCAAATATTTTTTACTGAGTGACAGCGTGTAGACAGTGTATTGTTGTGATTGACCACAGCGAATCACATGGTACAAATGGGCCGTGATTGGCCCTGTCTGTACAATGTAATCACAGCTCTCAAAACAATTTTATACAATGAATATCATTTGGATCAATGCTTAACTATCCCAGCTCACAGTAAATAGTCTATTTAAAGTCAAAACTTTTAAAGTACTAATTCTAGATTTACTCAATTTTACCAGGAGGGTTTCTATATCTTCAGTTTTATCAAATCACTTCATAAGCATCTGACGAAGATGCCAAATCTTGCAAGATTTAACTTATGCACTCACCTCAAATACATGTATAAAATTCCTATATGGTATGTTTCAGGCCACACACATCAGCATTTACTTGTATATGCAAAGTAAACAAAATGACTTGGAATCACTCCCAAAAAAAACAAAAAAAAAAAAAGGAAGAACTCTAATCTAATAAAATGGTAATTAGCGTCAAAACCAAACACCCATAATAAATTTGCCGTCATGCCAATTGGTTCTTTAAAATTGTAAGTTGACAGCAAATGTAGCATTTGCTTTAATTTCATCAGTCCATCATTACTGATGGCAAATGAAGAGGAAAAGCGCCTATGTTTAAGAGGTCTGTTACCGAGGTCTGCTCAGCTATGACAAATTAAGGAAGAATACGACACCCTGCCTCATGAATGATCATTACATCAAAAAACGGTTTGCAGTTGGAGTGCAAACAGGGCATAGAGATGTTCAACTTTCTACCTTTCTAGCAACAAGCTGAATGGCATCATCATCAAATGCCTTGACGTGGTTCAGGCGAGAGGTGATTATCTGCTGCAGCTGTTTATGAGTGTAAGGCTGGAATGACATTCTTGTGAGGCCCTGTTCAATGAGAGAAGCAAAATGATAGAAGATAAGCAGAAGATTAAACTATTAAGACATGTTTTATATAAATAGCTCATGCTATGTTCTAAGCAAAAGCAAACGATTCTATGGTAAAAATAAATAAATAATGTGAACATACTCCAGTCTAATACAGAATGACAAGGCAATGTACATTTTATGAACAAGGACATGAAACACTGGGGTTTATTTACTAAAGGCAAATCCACTTTGCACTGCAAGTGCACTTGGAAGTACAATAGATCTGAGGGGGACATGCAAGTAAAATAAAAAACAGCATTCATGCTTGTACACGATTGGATGATAAAAATCAGCTGAGCATCCCCTCAATTTAGATCCTTCTTTCAGATATACAGCGACTGCACTTCCAAAGTGCGTGAATTTGCGTTTAGTAAATTGACCCCACTTTCTTACTTATAGAGGAAGTAAACTTCCTCTGCTGACATTTACCTATATGCAGGCCTAACCATAGGTAGTGTAAATATCTCCTAAACATGTACCGTTTAGCAGAAATTTACATTAAATGCAGCCAGTGACATTACTGGAGCATGCGCTCTGAAGAACGGCCACAGGTACCATTTCTTCCTAGCCCTGTGCCGTGACCAGCAGCTCCGCACGCATGCACGGGAGTGACGTCATCGTGGCTCCGGCCACTCACAGTGCCAGACCCCGCAAACCCAGAAGTAACGCCAGGAAAACCAGAGTTAGACTTAACTGTTTCTAAGAGTCGTCCAGGACAGCGCTAGAGAGATAGGCTCCACTTCCGGAGGCAGGAAACACAAAATTCAAATCCATAAAAGGGCGGCTTCCTTTTTTCTTCCCCAGTCTTTATCCAAGTTGGAAGACCATTCCTTCTTTAAAATCTTGTAAGCTTCCACAATAGCTTGTTTAATCCACCATGCGATTCTGCCTTTTGAAGTTTGGAAACCCAATTTTTTCCCTGAATGCAAAATAGAGCATTGGATTTTCAAATGCTTTCCAACAATTCCAGATACCGCAAGACACAGGTTCTCACATCCAGTTGGTGGAATTGTTTCTTTTGGATTGGTTGGGGACCCACAGAAAGAAGGCAACACAGTTTCCTGAGTTCTGTTGAATTTTGATACCACTTCAGAAAAAAACAGGTCACATTTTGGCAAAATTTTGAACAGAACGGGTCTAATCCTGGCTAACCCCTTAAAAGATCCTGCTAACTAGCGGGTCTAATGCCAGGGGTTGCGCAAAAAAAAAAAAAAAAAAAAAAATAAAAAAGTACCAATGGCCAGGCCTTGGTCCGCACCATCTTGTAAAAACTTCAAGGTGGGTGGAATACTTGCAAACACCTTCTTGGTATCTAACCATGAACAGAAAAACTTTCCAAAAATTTAACAAATTGCTTGGGTTACATTCTTTCTACTGGAAAGAATTGTGTTTACCACCCAGTCCTAAAGCCCCTTAGATTTCAGGAGGCTTTCCTCAGACACCAAGCTGACAATTTCAGGGTATGTATTTTTGGTGAACAAAGGAAGAATGAAATACTCCTGCGCTTGTGAAGGTGCTGCTGGTATAGGGTGGTAGTACTTGTGAGAGCAGTGATTTAGCAAATGATCATGTGTGTCTCGCTGCCTGAACTGTCCAGGAGTATTCCGAACAAAACAAAAGTGAAGGAGAAAAGAAGGGAGGCGCGTGATCCGACGCAGTGCCTCCATCAGGATTTTCATAAAAATCCTGGGGGGTGAGGACAGGTCGAATGGCAGGGCCTTGTCTTTGGGGGCGAAAAAACATTTCCCTGGGGTTTTCTTATTTTTAATAGGAAAAGCCTTTTTTCTTGTCAGCAGTACGGTCTAGAAATTTTTCTAGATCTTGCCCAAACAAGAGGTCTCCTTCAAATGGGATGTCACACAGCCTAACTTTTGAAGCCAGGTCTCCCGATAGCCTGACCGACTCTGCAGACCCATCTGCCATATAACCTGCCACCTTGTGCAGCATGGGTAGGGAATCAAGAATTTCCATTCTGGAGGTCACACTTTCCAAATGGCCTTGTAGCCGGTCCAACCAGACCCCTAAATTACGAGCTACTATTGTTGTAGCCATTGCTGGGTTTTAAATTTGCCATGGCTCCTTCCCATGACCTTTTCAGCAGTACCTCCATCTTCTTGTCCACAGGTTCCCCAGGGACACCCACGTCCTCAAAGGCGAGGTCCCTTGATTTGGCGCACTGAGAAAAAGCTGCGTCCACTTTGTTCCAAATACAGGTAGAATCCTCACAGAAGGGGAATCTCCACTTCAGGCTTTTAGGAAAAAACATTTTTCTCCAGTTACACCCACTTCTTTTTGATAGAGTCCGCTGTGTACTGGAAATACCCTGTTTTGGTCTTCTTTCAGGGTCTGATACATCTGGTCAAGTAGGGACAAGGTGGTCTCCTCTTTGATATCTAGAATCTTGTAGATCACCCCCAATAAAGGCATCCACCTCCTCAAGTGAGAGCCTGTATCTGGGTGAACTTGTCCCTATGCTCGGAATATATTTGGACAATACTATCACCCCCCCCCCCCCCCCATTCGTCACCCTCCTCTGGGGCTGAAGTTGGGGGAACTGCAGCTGGTTGTTTTGGGGTTTCAAGGTTCAGCAGCATTGACATTATAGCCTTCACTTCTTTAACGCCAAAAATCAATTCTTTGCATGCCCTCGATGCCTCCTTGTAACCCAATTTATCAATACAGAGTTTACAAAAATGGACTTGTTCCACCTTCTTTAAATTTTTTTGTACATGACGGACACCTCTTCTCCCCCCGACCTCTCTGATTCTTTGGGCTGAGAGAACAGAAGGAGAGAAAACGAAAAGAGAAGAGGAAAAGAAGAGGAGGAAAAGAGGAGGAGGAAAAGAGGAGGAGGAAAAGAAGAGGAGGAAAAGAGGAGGAAAAGAAGAAGAGGAAAAAAAAAAAAAAGAGGCAAAATGAAAACAGGCTGCTGTCAGAAACCTTAGCCAACCAGTGGGTGTATACCTTCACCAACACCTATGTGCACCCCCATCAGCCGCTGATGGGATTCACTTGACTCTTTAGCCTGGATCCCGAGACCGACATAGATTCGGTGTCCATGCTCGCTGCGCGACCTGGAACCGGTGTGCCAGAAGTCCCTGTCATACTCCTGCATTCCACAGGCTGGAATTCGAGGCCTAAGGAAACAAAGACTGGGGAAGAGGAAAGGAAGTCACCCTTTAGGGATCTGAATTTTGGGTTTCCTGCCTCCAGAGTTGAAGCCCATCTCTCTAGTGTTGTCCTGGACAGATGACTAGAGAAAGAAGTCAGCTGTCTCAGCAGTGTGCAGTCGCCACTGGTAGGCTTCGTTCGAAGGCATTTCATAATGAGCTAGTACGCAATGCATACTAGCTCATTATGCCTTTGTCTTAGAGGTTTTTTTTCTTTTGCGTTTACAACCTCTTTAAGGGCCTGCGTCAATGGCATCAGTGTGAGACACTTCCGAGATCATTCAGAATTTATAGACTGTGCATTTGGCCTGCAGTTTAATGCATCCAAACATCAGGTTTCGCATTCCTATAGACCTGATACCAAACGTGCCTCAAGCGAACAAAAGCCTATTGACACAAGTCATAACACTGATACTTTGGTAAGGTAATTTTTTGAGATCTAAAGTTTTCCTTCTAAAGAAGGTGACAGTAAAACTGCTTCATGAACATCTGGTTTAATAATTCACCAGCTACAAAGAAATAAAGCATCTCTTACCAGCCTGCTGGCTACCCGATTCATCATTATCCTCTCTGGCAGATCCATGGTGTTTGCAATGGCCAGTACAATCAGTTTTGCTTGTTTCCGAGTGGGCCAGTCAAACAAACTGTACATAACATTCTGCTTTCTGGTCCAAAGAAGGTCCAACTGGAAAATAATAAAATTATTAAACACATTAGAGAACATCAATTATGTTGCACAGCTGCGCAATGCTAAACAGAAGCAGTGAGGTAAATCTGAGAACGAAAGGAATCAGATTATACACAGACAGCTTCATTCAGAAATTCCCCCTTAGCTGCACTAAAGTAACACGGCAAAAAAAAAAAAGAGTAAAACCTGGAATCTGATTGGTTAATAGAGCCTTTAGTCTGAGTAAAAAATGTGTCTTATATTGATGAATATTTGTCAACTGCAAAGGCAATTCTGTCATAGACCTGTACAAATCTGTATTAGCTTGCGGTCCAGGTTTACAGGCATAGGGGTCACAAATACACACACAAATCACAGATTTAGATATTGGACCGGCAGCCTAATTTACATTAAAAATTTGTCACCAATTTGTTCAGTTTAGGTCTCTGGCACAGATAATGTTGGCTGGGAGTACAAGGAGTGAAAGCTAGAATTTCTCCTTGGCTGCAGATAACTGGCACAATCACTTAGACTGCGTTCTCCTCTGCGAGCATAACAGATCAATTGGGATTGGTGTACAAAGAAAGTTCCATAAAAACATGGATGTGCAAGTTTGGGGTGGAGGCACTTGACAGTCCTGACCTCAAACCGATGGAACGCCTTTGGTATGAATTAGAGCGGAGACTGCAAGGCAGGCCTTCTCTTCCAAGATCAGTGCCTGACCTCACAAATGGGCTTCTGGAAGCATGGTCAAACATTCCCATAGACACGCTCCTAAACCTTATGGACAGCCTTCCCAAAAGAGTTGAAGCTGCTATAGCTGCAAAGGGTGGGCCAACTCAATATTGAACCCTACGAATTAAGACTGGAATGCCATTAAAGTTCATGTGCTTATAATGGTAAGCGCCCCAATACTTTTGGCAATAGCAATATTTTTATATATGTTCAGAAAGAAAAGACCCAAGGCAATCTAGCTTGCCCAAGCCAAGGTTTTTATCCGATACAAGTCGTACGATAAAAGTGATTTGTATTGTATTAGAGCTGCAATGATCACTAAAGTCTGCAGCTATGCGACTAGTAATATGGATAATTTTTTCCCTTCTAACCACAATATAAAACGTATCGGAAGGCCACCACTGGCTCAAAGGCTACATATAGTACATTTTTATTCAGATGCATTGCCATTACCTCATCCACCAGCAATACAGTGGCCTCCCTTTTGGAGGCAGGTGTGCTGAATCTCTTCTCAAGCAGAGCAGCAGCGTGGTCTGCAGTTGCTTTCTGGCCAGTCAAGAGCTGAACAAAATATTGATAACATGAATATCAAACACCAGAGAAAAAAAAAAAAAAAAAAAAACATCTGCATGCTAAATAGTTTTACACAATAGATAACAGCTGTGCGGATTTGGCCTCTGCAGTGCCACAAAGCTCTCACCTTCAGGATTTGCACAAAAGCCTGATGAGGGTCTGTCAGCTTCATGCCATTGATCTCAATGTACTGGAAAGACGGCAGCTCATCTTCATCTGCTGCCCGCTGCAGACTGCGGATCACCTCGTGCACGGTTGCAGTTTTCCCAGTGCCAGGAACGCCAGATATGTACATACACCTAACAAGTACACACAGGAAATGTGATTTCACTCTACTTTACCTAGCCTTTTGAAGAGTCTAGTGCTAGGCACATCCAACCATAACCATGTGTACCTTTGGTTTGTAATCTCCTTTTCTTTTTATCAGCTGAAGACTAGTTGTTCCCCAGGTTACAACAGTTCGGTTGGAACTGGAGATTCTTGCCTTTCCTTCTTTACACTCCCTCAGCCTAGGGCAGCGTTTCTCCACTCCAGTCCTCAAGGTGCCCCAACAGGTCATGTTTTCAGGCTTTCCATTATTTTTCACAGGTGATTTGATCAGTTTCACAGCCATTTTATCTGAGGGAAATCCTGAAAACATGAACTGTTGGGGTGTCTTGATGACGAGTTGAGGAACACTGGCCTAGGGCAATCTTAATATGCAGTTTCACCTGTCCCCGAGTCTATGGGGACAACACTTTTCTTCTCTTCACTTCTAAAACCGGTTACTTTCACCCTACTGAACTGAAGGCCCTTAAAGTCCCTCCTCCCTAGGGAAACATGGACCCGGTGTCCCTGTCAAAAACTGTCCAGCCATCGGATAGTGTCCGCCCCTTACTGCGCAGGTGCAGCGCTTGCACAGTACATAGGACAAGGAGAGCAAGCCCCACCATCCAAGTGGACATACAGTAACACATAGTAACAGGGCCCCTCGCAGGCTCTCTTCAATCGCCTCGCTCTTTTTTTTTTATTCTCACTCTATGTCCACTTGGAATGTGGGGCTTGAACCTGGATTCACGGCGCAGGCACCGTTCATCTTCAGCGTCTCATTGTCCCCCATACTGCGCAAGCGCAGTACAGGGCGGACACTATCCAATGGGGGACAGTATTCAACATCACCGGGATACTCTGCCCCATTTTGTGTCTACATAATGTTGAACAGATCCCATGGAGGACTCCATGTCTAGTATCTTGTTATGTTTTGAGCATGTCTTCACCTACTCTAGTGTGAATACTCGAAGTAACCATTATTTGCCCCTGTGAGGGCGTATTCGCAGTTATACCATCTTTTCAATTAAAAAATATTGAAACAACTAGAGATTATTACATAATGCTCCCTCTCACTATGGCCATTAAAGACCTGGTGTAAAAATGGTGTACAGAGCATAACTGTTCTATAAGACTACATGCAAAGAGTCAAGGATTACAGCATCCGTCTGTAATGCAGTTTACTTTTACCTGCACCACTCCTGTTTGGACAACCCTCCAAAGAGTGTCCAAAGGGAGGTTTTATAAGATTTAGTGTCAGGACCCAAATACAGGATGTTCAAAGTCAAAGGATCAGCTTCTGCATCAAGTACTTGCATGTATGACACATTACCATTCAAAAATAAATAAATAAAAAACACACCATTAAAAATATAACTTTTTTTTGGATAGAGTGCAGAAGGATTAGAAAATCTGTCCATTTTTATTGCTGTCTGTGACCCCATTAAGGAAATTCACCCTCTATATATCCCGATTATCATTTTTGAAAGACGAAAAAAAAAAAATGTAATACCTGATTTAGAAACATTTGAGTCACATACAACTCCTACTTACAAATGAAGGGAGACAACAGGAAGGGACAGGAAATCTACCCCCATGGAGGGAAATTCACTCCAGTAAGCGTTATGGGAAAAAGGTCTCAACTAAAGCTTTATCACCATTCCTTGTTTCCACAACAATCCAAAATTTTCAAAATCCAAATTGTCACATGGACAAAAAGTGAGGTGAAATCTAGAGCAGGGACGCAAACAGCAAAACAAATGTTACAGGGGTGTTGACCCTTCCCTATGCTATCCAAAAAATACTTTTTTGGGTGGATGTACCTGCTCCAACTTGCATACAAATTCAACTTCAGAAGAAACCTATCTTGTTTGCAACCCGGTGACTGCCTATAGAGGGGAAATCTTCCAATAGGGACACCAATTCTTGAATTCTTCTACTTTGAAGTGCAAAGGAGGGTTTGGAGTCTTATAGACCCCCAATCTCTACATAAAGAGTACCTCTCACATGCCTATTACTGTCACAAGGGATGTTTACATGTGACAGCAATAACAGTGATATATAAAAAAAAAAAAAAATGTAAAATGACAGTATAAAATGAAATTTTTTTCTATGTCCAAAATATTGGCAAATAAAATTGTCTATTGGCAGGAGAGGTGGCAAAGCACTAGGGCTAAAAACTAATCAAATAATCGACAATTGATTATAAAAATAGTAATCAAATAATTTCATAATCGATTAATCGGCCAGTAACATATGGGGTAAAAAAAAAAAAATCTGAGCCCTTTACAGTAGTGATTATATTTTTGTACTGTAATTACTACTGTCACTGTTCTACAGTAAAAAAAATGAACCCCTTCCAGTAGCGATTATCTGCTTTTTTTGTACTATAAACGGCTCATTTTAGTCTTTTTAACCCCCATTATTTTACTAAACGTCTTAGGCCTGGTTCACATCTATGTTTTGGGCAATTTTTGCAGAAACGCACTACAGTTCATTTACATGGTTTCCTGTGGGACATGTTCATATCTGTGCTTTTTTCAGCCGCTGCATATTTGGAAAGTATCAGGGACTTTTAAACACAAAACTGTGTTTTTTTGGTTCAATATACTTCAATGGAGAAGCTGCAGAAAAGCGTGTAATACGTTTTTGCAGCAATTTGTATTTTTTAATCTGCCCCCCAAAAAAATGCAAAAAACGTAATTGCAGTAAAATCACGTGCGTAAAAATCATAACGCACAACAAAAAGCACTGCAAAAACAGATCAAAAGCAAAAACTGCATAGGTGTGTACCGAGCCTTATGCTGGCCTCAATTTTCAATTTTCAGGTGAGAATATTCAGATGAAAAATCTTTGTACATTCACTGAATGAAAGAATTGTGTTTGAATTTTCTCTTCATTTCTGAACAAAAACACACATACACTGTCTGAAAATTCCTTTGACCAAGAAGTTTTCTATTTCCAAATTTTCCCATCACTGTGGTTGAAGATGAAGGGCAATTTGACACTTTTTTTTAAGGTTATTAACTCTACCACCTCTAAAAAGTTTACTTACCCACCAGTTCCATCCAGCAGTTTACTTTCCACAAAATTGTACACATCCTGGTACTCCTGTTCCCTGCAAGGCAGAGATTCTGGTACGGCAGAGACATGGAGCCTGTAAACAGAAGCGGAACAACGTTAAAGTGATCATTCACTACAAACATATAGCTTATACCAATAGGTTTTCAGGCAAAACTAGAAAAGTTTTTTCTTTTGCATTAAAATGTAGAGATTTTTAGATTTGTCACTACAGCTATTCTAGTTCTCCAATTAAAGCAGAACTTTACCCATAACAACTTGAAAAATTATATATATATATATATATATATATATATATATATATATATATATATATATATATATACACACATACACATACACATACACCCTTTTACAGGGAAAATACATTCCACATTAGTAATAGTGTAATTAGTATTAGTGTTAATGTAAAATTGCCTCCAGCATTGGTTGGTCATTTTGCTGAAGCGCAGAGCCCCTGAGCAGCTGTAAATCTTTAGACTCGGCAGATTTGCCTCTAGTGGCCATTTTTGCAAAAAAAAAAAAAAGAAGAACCGAGCATGTGCAGAGCATGATGAGACAGTGTACTACTGGATTTTAACCATTTGGCGCCAAGCGCACGCAAATGTGGCCTTTTGGTGGCTGGGCCTTGGTGCCGAGTGGCCGTATATTTGCGTGCACTAGCGCCAAAAGAACTGTGCCAAGAGCACGCTCCCGGCAGCTAATGTAAACCTCCTGATCGCCGGTTGTGATCAGGAGTTTTCCGTTCATGTGATCGCGGTGACAGCCAATCAGGGCGGTCACACAGCCATAAGCCCACCCCCGCATCCGACTGACTCCTAATCAGTCCTCTCAGCCAATGGCTGATTGGAGTGTTCTTTGGGGAGGTAGATCAACAGGGGAGAGCGCATGGTTAATACAGCAGCTCTGATAAAGGGAGAAAAAAAAAAAAAAAAAAAAAAAAAAAAGAAGGATAGCGTGTACCCGGCATTACTTGCATTGTGAGAAAGGGCAGTAAAGAACAAGCACTGAGTAGAAATGCAATGCAGAAAGCAAAGTCTGAATATGTACTTTACAAATATGGCATGTGAATAGGTTGGGGTTTAATGTTATACTTGTGCCAGAAGTCTTTATAAACTGTGTGCCTTTTTGTAGCTCAAGAAAACATACTGTTCAAAAAAAATAAAAATAAAAACTGTATGCAAAACCATAAGGGCCGGTTTACACAGCGAGGCGAGGCGAGGCGAGGCGACACGGCTCGCCTCGCTCCCGCAAGTCGCCCCCATTCAGTACTATGGAACCGTTCTGAGAGGAGCGACTCGAGTCGCTCCGACTCAGAAAAAAGGTTCCTGTACTACTTCGGGGCGACTTCGGGGGCGACTTGCATTGACTTCTATACAGAAGTCCTCTGCAAGTCGCCGCTGAGCTCCCCGCAGGTCGCGGCGAGGTAAGTCGGAGACGCCTCGCCGCGCCTCGCTGTGCGAACCGGCCCTTATAGTTTCCATTCAGGC
Source organism: Lithobates pipiens (assembly GCF_037356315.1). NCBI lineage: Eukaryota > Metazoa > Chordata > Amphibia > Anura > Ranidae > Lithobates > Lithobates pipiens. Next base: position 280,259,678 of record NW_027507785.1, on the reverse strand, counting down.
ACTTTGTCCGCCCAACGTCATACAACGTTGTCGACTGTGCCGTGATATATGAATGATGCCTGCAGTTACGGCATCAGATATCTTCTTTTTCAGCTGGTGTTCTACCATATAGCGTCCGGTCATCAGATACTGTCCGCCCCGTATTGCACAGGCACAGCACGGAGCAGGAGATTTGGAAAATCTCCGAAGATGAATGGCGCCTGCGCCGTGAGTGGAGGTGCTAGCCCCACCATCCAAGTGGACATAGGGCTGCAAATATTAGAGGGCCCCTCGCGGGCTCGCCACGCTTTGGGCACGGCCTCGCTGGGCTCGGCTCTTTGTTCTAACTCTATGTCCACTTGGATGGTGGGGCTAGAACCTGGACTCACGGTGCAAGGGCCGTTCATCTTCGGCTATCTTCGGAATCTGTGTGTGCTGTGTACTGTGCATGCGCAGTACACAGTGGGCACTATCCGATGGGGGACACAATGTGATAGGACATCGGCAATCCCTGCACCATAAGAACAATCATAGAGGTTGTTCAGTCACTTGATCATTCTTATAGGCAGCGGCGGGAGGGGACATCCCCCTGGGGGTGGGTGTCCCCTCCTGCCGCCACCTCTGCTTCCTGCCATCGGTGATCCGGAGAAGGCACCGACTGGCGGCGGATGTTGACCATGAACTGGCGGGTCAGATGGTCCTGGAGTCTCTATTAGTGTTCAGAGGCCGGGCCCTCTCGGCCGGGAAGCCAGGATTTTTTTATTTTTTTTATAGATTTTTTTTGATTTCAGACTTCTCAGCCTAGGAGGTGGGATCTTGGGACTTATTGACCTCAGATCTCACTGTAAAGGGGACCTGTCACGCACTATTACTATTACAATGGATGTTTACATTCCTTTAATTGCAATAAAAAAAGTGATCAAATGGAGAAAAAATAAAAAATTTAAAATAAAAGCATCAAAACTAGAAAACTAAAAAAGTAAAAATAATAAAAGTAAAAATTTAAAAGTGCCCCTGTTCTCACATGCTCGCTCGCAGAAGCATACGCAAGTTGCACCCACATATGTAAACTACGTTCAAACCACAAGTGAGGTATCCCCTGCGAATGTTAAAATGACAGCAATAATTCTAGCACTGGACCTCCTTTAACTCAAAACATGTAACCGGTAAAAAATTGTAAGGCGTCGCCATTAGCGCCATTCCACAAATGTGCGCAATTCTGAAGCGCGACATGTTAGGTTTCCATTTACTTGAAAGAAATAAAAAATCTGCGCTTAGTAAAAACGAATAAGTCAGCAGCTGAACACTATAACCAGGATACTGGGCACAACGAAAACAAAAAGAAATAAAGTGCAGCGCTTGGCCACTAAATATGAATGTGGCTTAATAAATCAAAAAAAAAACTGAGATCAAAATATAAATGTTGTGAAAAACATTAATCTAAGATACTTCTGAAACTCAAGTGTCCAATAGAGTCAAAAATATTTTTTTAAATATTTCCGAAACTCAAGTGTCCAATAGAATCAAAAACGAGCTGTGAATCCAAATGATCAAAAATAAATTGATGCAGCAAAATAATATAAATAATGTCCCATGTGAATATGAAGCAAAGGTAGCTAATCTTGTTTGTTGAAAAACAATAAAAAATACTTGACCACGTGGACCTTTCACCTCTATAGATCAGTAATAAATGGAGGCTTACCAGATCCCCAGTGAGCCCCTGTTAAAGGAGGTCAAACTGCGCAGATTCGATCACAAATCACAGACGTCTCGATACAGGATGCCGGAAAATGACCCAATCAGTCGGATGTAGCGTGATCGTCCAATCCGCTCGGATCCTCTCTCAGGCCTCAAAACGACGTATCCCCTTAATTTGGGCAAACTGTAGCTTGCAGGACCTGGCTGATACAGGAATGAAATAGTTCTCCTCTACGAGTCTCCCAATGAGGAACTATTTCATTCCTGTATCAGCCAGGTCCTGCAAGCTAGTTTGCCCAAATTAAGGTGATACGTCGTTTTCCGGCATCCTGTATCGAGACGTCTATGTGATTTGTGATCGAATCTGCGCAGTTTGACCTCCTTTAACAGGGGCTCACTGGGGATCTGGTAAGCCTCCATTTATTACTGATCTATAGAGGTGAAAGGTCCACGTGGTCAAGTATTTTTTATTGTTTTTCAACAAACAAGATTAGCTACCTTTGCTTCATAGTCACATGGGACATTATTTATATTATTTTGCTGCATCAATTTATTTTTGATCATTTGGATTCACAGCTCGTTTTTGATTCTATTGGACACTTGAGTTTCGGAAGTATCTTAAATTAATGTTTTTCACAATATTTATATTAATGTTTTTTCACAACATCTATTTACTTGGCCTGACATAATCTTTCACATTATGCAAAAAAATTGGGCTAATGTTACTTTTTTTTATTTTTAATGGGACTTGTTACTTCAGTCACATATTGACGACTTTGAATGCCGCAGTGGGTTCAAGGGAAAAATAAATCCTACTCACGGTCACAGGGAAAAAGAAAAAAACCTACAACTAAACTAAATTAAGAAATAAATTCTACACATTCATCTCACCTGATGCGGGCTTCCTCTAGAACATTGGCAGGCTTTTGGATTGGCCGATTCCGCTCTGGGATTTTGGGAGTTGCAGCATGGCTTTTGGAGCGTGGCTGTGAGGATTACACACAAAGACATGAAATGTTTACAGTGATTAAGGCAGAAGTATTACTAAAAACCTGTATTTAAAGAAATATGTAAGCTACTATTACTGGCCATTGCTGAAAATACTAGTTGTCTGGCTGTCATACTGACCTAATTGTATCAGTACTTTCCGAATCATTGACTCGGACAGTATGCCGAACAGGAATCAGTCCTTGTTCTGACTTCACTACTGAGTCAGCGCCTGACAAGAATTACATTAGAAGATTAGTGCTTGACTGCCTATTTTTAGAAATAGTTCAGCAATAGCATCCCTTATAAGTAAAGATTTCCTTTACAAGGAAACTCCTAAATCTCTCTACACTTGTTTTGTAAACGACAGGTCTCTCATAAAAAGGCATGGTACCCTTTAAAATGTTTTGGTTTTTAACTAGGCATTGGTGTAGCTCTATTACCCTTTTGTTTACTTGCTTAACCTAGTAATGATGGGCTCAAATTTTGTGACCGCAGGTTTTAGTATGCATTCATTCACCTAACTTGTCCCTATTTGCTAAAGGGACAGGCAACTTCTTGTTCCAGGGTCACACAGTGTCCAAAACATGCCTTGAAATTTTCTGTTTTCTCATTGCAAGCCATGCAATGAGTTTATAATGTGAATATACAGTATTTAGTAGTCTTAGGAATGTATTAAGGTAACTCAGTCCACCCAGTTCTACCTGTCACATTTGGGTGGACTAGCTCTTTAATTTTTTTTTTTTTTTAAATCAACCAGGTTTATTTCGATTCACATGTTACAGATTACAGTTACAAAAATGCTACAGATCATACAGCTCCTCAGATAACAATTGTATAACCATCTCAAATCATCAATGTCACATCACGTTTTATGCATGAAATAACTAATGCCAAAAGGTACCTTGTGTCAGTGGTTTGGGCTACTTCACTACCCAGAGGCCGGAGGATCTACTTGTCATTTACATTACTATGTATTGTGCATAGACCGGCTATGAACAAGTGCTAGACTCCTGCAGCCACCTGTCCCAAATTTTGTAGTATTTCTCAGGACAACCCCTATTGGTGTATATAAATTTTTTGTAGGGGAGGGTGTTGTTTATTTCTGCTTTCCATTCTGCAATGCTCGGGGGACAAGTCCTCATCCATTTCCGAGCTATTGTCTTTCGCGCTGTGAATAACGTCTCGTGCAGAAATGTCTTCATGTACCTGTCGGTCGAGTCTGGCAAGAGTCCTAAAAGGCACATTTTTGGGTCCAGCGTGGCTGGAGAGCCCATTTCGTCATGGAGGAATCTTACAATCTGTGTCCATAGTCCCTGTACTTTGGGGCATGACCACAGTAAGTGAATGAATGTTCCTGTCTCCCTTCCGCACATTTGGCACAAGGAGGACTGGGAGCCTCTGTACCTGGCAACCCTGAGGGGGGTAAGGTACGCTTGGTGGAGTATGTAAATTTGAGTCAGCCTGTCCGACAGTTTTGGGGAAACTGTCTTACAGCATTCCAGAGCTTCCTCCCATTCCCTGTCCTCGATAGGTCCCACCGCCCTTTCCCAGCGAGGTTTAAGTCCATAAGCTATTTTAGTTGCTACTGGGGTGGAAAGCAGATTGTAGAAGGCTGAAATTAGTTTTTGAGGATCAGTGTTTTTGATGATTGCCATAGCGACATTTGTAGTGGGCTTAGGGGGGGACAACGGGAATTGAGTGCGGATTGCATGTTTGACTTGCAGATATCTAAAAAACATATGGTTGGGAAGATTGTACTCCACTTGGAGTGTGTGGAAGGTTTTTAGAGTCCCATTGGTAAGTAAATGTTGGAGATAGAAGATTCCATAGGTGGACCAGCAATCTACATCAGGAATTTGCAAGAATTCAGGTAGGACCTTGTTGTGCCATAACGGGGTGAAGTCGTTATATTGGGGAATCTCTAGTTTAGCGGAGGCGATGTCCCATATGCGTCTATATTGACGCAGCAGGGCCAGTTCACCAGTCCTCAAATCAGTATTTCCAGTGTTTATTGTTATCGCATAAATAGGGTCTTTAGTGCATCTGGCCCACTTGGGGCACATCAGCTGGAGGAACCGCTCCCTGTCTGTCTTGTCAATGTGGTATAGTTGTGATAATTGGGACGAAATATAGTATAGGTTGAAATCTGGTAGTGCCATACCTCCCAGGTCAGGTGGGTTTTTTAGCGTCTGCCATGCCAGTTTGTGTCTGTTAGGACCCCATACGAAAGATTTGAGGAGAGCTTCTAGAGTCTTGAAGTATTTCAAAGGCAAGTATGTCGGGGAGTGCCACATCACATATAATACTTTGGGAAGTAGAACCATTTTAATTAAGTTTATTCTGCCCCACACCCCCAGTGGCAAACGAGCCCAGGTCCTCAGCTTAGTTTTTACATAGGACGTGAGGGGTTCAATATTGAGACGTACAAAGTCTGTCGACATTCTGGATACATGGATCCCAAGATATTTGATGGTACTAACTCTCTGAAGTGGCAGACTGGCCTGTGACTCGGTTGGTGGGAAACTGTCTATTGGTAATATTTGCGATTTCTCCCAGTTAATTTTTAAACCAGAGAAGGTCCCAAATTGTTCGATTGTATGCAGTGCCACCCGCAAGGAGGAACCCGGATCTGCTAGGTATAAAAGGGTGTCATCCGCGTACATACTAATTTTTTCAATCAGATTACCTGAGCATAGTCCCTTGATTTCTGGATTATTCCGGATGGATATGGCTAGCGGCTCAGCAGCCAGGGCGTATAACAACGGCGAGAGAGGGCAGCCCTGCCTTGTGCCCCTGGTGAGGTCAAACTGCTCGGAGGGCCATCCGTTCGCCATTACCCTGGCTGTGGGCGACTGATACATCAATTGTACCCATTTGATGAATTTAGGGCCGAAGCCATACCCCTCCAGACATTTCCATAAGTACTCCCATTCCACCGAGTCAAAGGCTTTCGCCGTGTCTAAAGTCACCACCACCCTAGATCCTGCCTCCATGTGTGTAGCCTGTAGGTTGATGAACAATTTGCGTAAGTTAAAGGATGTGTTGCGACCCGGCATGAATCCCGCCTGGTCGACATGTATTAAGGACAGGATAACTTTGTTCAATCTCAAGGATAGTACCTTGGCGAGAATTATTATGTCTACCTGGAGTAGGGAGATTGGACGATATGATTCCGGATATCCCGGGTCTTTCCCTGGTTTGGGAATGAGCACTATTACTGCCTCTCTCATGGATGGTGGTAAGGAAAAGGTTTCAAACAGGTGGTTGTATAGCGTGAGCAGTTTCGGGGTAAGTAGTTCACTGTACTGAGAATAGAACTCGATTGGAAGACCGTCTGAACCAGGGGATTTGGATCTGGCAAAGCTGGCTATGGCCGTGACTATTTCGTCTGTAGTGAGGGGCGCCTCAAGAAGGTCAAGCTGGTCTGTTGTCAGTTGAGGGAGGGTAATGCTACGTAAGAAGGCCGTTCTCTGGTCCGTTGGGTCTGTAGTCATTGTCTTGTATAAATCTGCAAAGAAGTCTCTAAATCTAGCAGTCACTCTTTGGGGATCTGTTATCTGATGGCCCTCCGGCCCATGTAGCGTGATGACCACTGGGGGTCTATCCTCACTATGTACCAGGTAAGCCAGCAGCTTGCCTGCCTTTTCTCCATGCTCAAAGAATTTCTGCTTCGTGAAAAACAGTTTTTGTCTGGCCTTTGTAAACTGGAGTTGAGTTGCCACTCTGGATTGCAGCTTGAGTCGAGCAGCTATCTCTGGGGTAGGATTAATGGCATACTCCTGTTCCGTGGAACTTAGTTCTGCTAGGGCCCTGTCAAAGACATCTGCGGATTTTGTCTTAAAGCTCTTTAATTTTTATTTGGAACTTACAGTTTTATTTGGTGTTTGTACTGAGGTCTTCCGAAAAGATGACGGGGTCTGAGGAGTTACTCTTTTTCTAGTAGTTCTCTTGGTAGACTTTTCCTCTTCTTCACTTTCTTGTTCTCCATTATCATTTTCCTCCTCACTGCTGCTGGTCAGAGCTGAATCCTTGAGAACAACAAAATCATCATCACTTTCATCCATTTCATCAAAGACGTTCTCTGTCAGGAATCTGGGGGGAGAAAAAAAAAAAAAGAAGATTATTACCATGAAGGCTTGTCAGTAGTACCCTGCACCTTCATTCTAAATTTCCCATGCACCCAGAAGAAAAAAAAAATAATCTTCTGCAAAAAGGCACCTGGCGCCTACTAGCATCAGTGTACCTAAAATACCAGTATATCAAAAAAAAAAAACTAAAAAAAAAATAAAACCTTATTTCTTAAATCATACATCACACACAGTACTTCATGTTTATGACTTCTTGGAATGTCCCAAAGAACTGAACATGATGGGTGGGCAAGCAGACGAACAAAAAAAAAACCACTACAATGCCCACTGCAGGACATCTCGTCCAAAACTGGCATTCACAGAGACATGAAAAATTGTAAAATTTGGTAAACGTATGAAGAGAAGACCAGAGGGCAGCCTTACAAACTTGAACAGAATCTTGATGCTGAATTGCCCACAAAGCAATGACACTGCTGGTAGAATCAGCCTTGACCACAACAGGAGGAATCTTGTCCTTGATGTCACTAAGGCCAGAGAAACAAGTCGACGAATGCGGTGGAGGACCAGGGCCTCAATATCACCTTATCCTTGTGTAGTAACGACAAACAAAAAGACAACATTGCACATAAGGAGTGACAAGGCAATCTCTTGGAAAGTTTCAAAAGGAGAAGTCTGCATGATAAGACCAAGTTAAGTCCACACAGGCAGAGAAATCCGTTTGACACCCTGAAAAAAAAAAGCTTTTTCAAGGAATGGTAATTACTGGGCAGGCATCCACCCAAACATCCTTCCCTCATCCACATTTCTACCTGTTTAAAGCCATAGCTTGCAGAGGGCAAGTAGGCCTGTTCGATCCAAAATGAAAACAGCCTTCCAGCTGAGAACAAATGTTGGCTCAAGCCAGACAAAGTGGCAAGTCACTGACAATACAAATACTTGGAGCGCTGGTGCTGCTGCACTGTAGACATGCTGTAGCTGTGCAGTGGCTGCCCTGGCAGGTAGCTGGACTATTGCTGGAACAGTGTTCTGTTGTAGTCAGAAGTTGCTGATCGCACGTTTCAATTTCAGAGGAACAGACAAAATAGGCCCCCACATGCAATGATATCGTTAAGCATGCAGCCGATTCACCCCTTTTGAACACTACTACTGCAGTGTGTTGCTCCGCAAACCAGGTACAATTGCTCTTGGACCAGGGCTGTAGGCAACCAATCCGGATTAAGCCACTTCCTTCCCCAGCAGTGGTGTTAACAATAGGCCATAAATACTAAAGCCAAAAAATTGAAATCTTTAGAGACATCTGTAGGCCCATTGGGAAAGGAAATCTTCAAAAAGACATCTGTAGGCACATACATCACCTAAGGACACTGCCTAAAATCTGAGACTTAGCTGAGCAGGGAGCCGTTATGCCTGGATGTGGAATTCCATTTTTTTTGGGTCAATGTACAGCTGAAGGTGGCAGCATAAGCAAGGATTTAAGTACCACCCCATGCCCTGGGATGTATGAAAAAACATTTTTTTTTTTTTTTAAAGGCTGGAGACTCGAGCCAACAGAATGTCTCTATGCCTGAAATAGTTTTAAGACTATTAAATTCAGGTTAAAACACAATTTGGCCAATCTGATTACATATGAATACATATACACATTACTTTATCTGTTTGCGAATCCGGGAAACAGACACCTGTGCAGATTTCCTTCGCGATCGGGGTGTCTGTGGTTCCTCACCATTTATTTCTTCTGATGGCCTGAGAGAGAGAGGAAAAAAATATATATTTCAAGCTGCGATCATGGATTTTTCAAAGTCTACAAAACAATAGCAGAGGGGAGGAGGATGCACCTTCTTTGTAAAAGCAGAATAGGAAAGCATGTGTAGTATCTATGCAAGTTTAGATGCTGCAAACAAGTAGGCATTCAAAAGGTTACTAACAGAAAAGAGTAGTGCGTTTCCCAACCTCAACATAAAACCCTCTAACAGTATTAAACTTCGCAGTATGAGATACACAGAGGCAATTCGAGATGTACCAGTATTGTGACGAGTCTACAGACACTACCATAAAAATCTAGGCCACATCTTAAGCTGGCCATACACCAATTGAAATACCACCAGCTCAGCAGGGACAGGAACGATTTCCATCAGTGTAAAGCCTCGTACACATGATCCAATTGTTGGCCAACTGAGCGTCAGATTTTCGTCTTAAGGGCGTGTGCCTGGATCTTGTCTTGCATACTAACGGTACACAATTTTCGTGCAACAAACACAAACGTAGTGATGTACTACGAGAAATTTCAGCTCAAGCGCCACTTTGAGCCCCTTCTGCTAAATTTCGTGTTCAGTGAGCATTGATTCTGAGCACGCGCGTTTGTACTTTCAACTTTTGTGTGACGATTTGTGTACTGACCATTGGAAAATCTGACAACCAACAGTTGTCTGCTAAAATCTACTAGCATGTCATCCAATATTTGTTAGCAGAAAGTTGGACAATTGTCAAAATGAGCTTACTAACGGTCAGATTTTAGGACAATAGTCTGTCAACAATTGGATCTTGTTTACGAGGTTTTATGCTGTCCAAGCTCAACAAAAGTAACAAACAAAGGGACATGCTGAATAACCTCATCAACCAATGTACTATGACAGCAGCAGGAGCTGCTGTCAGAATACAAAGTCCTGAGTGGGATGAGAGTTCCTCCATCAGCCTTGATAGCGTGGATGTAATAAATTGTTTTCTTTAAGCCCTCGCTGGCTGAATTAAAAAAAAAAAAAAAAAAAAAAAAAGCTTTATTGTGCATCTTCAGCCATGAGTGTTTTAAAAAGGGTACCCAAAGCAGCCCAAAGTTTCTGCATACAGCGTGTGTCAATACGATGCCCAAAACACTAGGAGGGGAATTATTGGAGCAAAATGTGCATGGCAGCTTCTAGGTTTAATCTTCAAACCTTAACTGAATAAGCTAGGATAAAAGCTTACTGGTTGCCATGCAGAACTACTCCAAATTCTGTCTGCTCAAGTGTTACTATCTCTCCCCCCCCCTCCCATATCTGGTAGCTCTTGTGCCATTTATAAAAGTCCTGCATGCAAAAATTTAAAGCCCATACACACAGGCAGACTGTCAGGAGACATTTGCTGGTTCAAAGGACAAAAAAATAAAAAATAAAAAAAAAAAAAAAAAAAAACCGTAATTCTGCCCGTGTGCACGTCTGTCTATTGGACAGAAGCTGGCTTCTGTCGGACGTGCATGCTGGAAAACCAGCATCCGACAGACTCCAGATCAGCGCTCTCAGCCAATGGCAGAGAAAGCTGATTGGAGTATTCTGGCGGTGGGTCCTCCCCTGTCAGAACAGCTCAGCAGGGGAGACCTCTGAACTAACCTTGCATGGTTAGTACAGCGGCTCTGACCAGAGACGGACAGTTTTTCCATAAAAAAAAAAAAAAAAAAAAAAAATATGCAAAGTGTGTACCCGGCTTAAACGAATGCAAGAAATGTGTAAGCCATTTTCCTGCTGCTTCTTACACCTTCATGGGTACAGTTTGAAAACAAAAACTCTTCACTGCCAGTGTTAAGATTTTGGAATTCAGGGTAAAAAAACTGGTGGCAAGAAAAACAAAGTCATTAAAACTGTAACCCTGAGAGCCCTGCCAAAACTGCACATATCAGGAATCCTCCATTGCTGCAGACTCAAGAAACATGGTATTTCCAGACATTAACACTTCTCCTGACCTATCACATAACACGGTGCGCCAGTGGGGCTTGCCTGGGATTAAGCAAATACAAAAAGATCAGAAAGTTATTTTCTGCATATAATTGGAGAGTTGGTAGGAATACTAGAAATAGTGAAATATAGGAAGGTGGCAATCTTCAAGGACGACGGGGGAGTTAATTCAGTAAGAATTTCAAGGCAAGGGTGCATTTTAGGTGAATTTCTAGTCTATTACCCCAAGGCTGGGCTGGGTGCACACAATCCTGTTTTGTGGTAATGCGCATTCTGCATTAGTGGGCTGCAATGTCATTCACTAGAATGGCACCTCAACACACGAAAGCAACACACCTATGCTGCAATGCATGACAACACGTTACTGTGCACTACAACAAATGGTCAGCTTCTGCTTCACTTTTTTGCCAAAACCAAATGGGCTGCCTTAATGCAATGTGCTTTAACATGTGTGGGTTGCTGCATCATAAAGTAAATCTGGCCTTAAAGTATATGTAAAGCCAAACAAACTTCTCACTTATAGCATACAATTGAACGCATTTTGTTATATTTGCTAAGTGCGCAAAGTTAATTTTGTCAAAAAAATTTGAGCAGTCGTGTATCCTTTGCACAGTTCTTATTTTATCTCAAAGAGCCTCCGAATTCTTATAGACTACAAAAAGATTAGCCTTCGTGTTGTAGAGATCCAAAAGTGGGAGTGGTTGAGCAGCTTTGCAAACTAATCTGGGCAGGGCTGACACCAGTCAGTCCACATAAATGCCTTTTTAGTTTTAGTGCCTTGCTCGCTGAACAACAGGTATTATGCACGTGCATGTAAAAAGGACAATGTTTTTTCCCCGCCTTCACATATGCTTTAAGAATGGAAGGACAGTTTTGCGGCTATAAATATTACATATCAGTACCTCCTGGAACTACTTGTGCTTCTCTTTGGTGTATTATTCAGTTTTTGTGGCGTTTTGGACTTGGATGCCGCTGAATTTTCAGACTTGTCAATACGCTTTCTTCCACTGTTCATTTCAATGCTAGAAAAAGATATCCAGTTAGAAACTGGCAATGACAATTAAGGTGTTAAACATAAACAGAAATAAAAAGGTTGATAGCTACAGATTATGGTTACACTTACGGGGTTTTATCAGATTTTTGCTCTTCTAGGGCAGTACGCCTTAGAGGGGTCAATCTCAGGTTAAGCTTTGGTAAATCTTTAGGAGGTTGTAGAGGGATGAAGCACGAAGAGATGTCCTCTTCATCAACAAATTTCTTTGGAGGGGAGTCAGGGAGGCCAGAAAAAGCCACTTTGCGTTTAGGAGCAGCTGCTTCCAGAGGTTTAAATTCATCCTCCAGGAAGAGGTCTCTATTAATTGTCTTCTGGGATTTAGGTGGACCTATTAAAAAAATAAATAAAATAAAAAAACACTCATCAACCTTCAAAAAGGAATTATATGCCATATTATTTATTAAAAGTCTGAAGTAACCACAAACCTGTATTTCATTGGTTGCTGCAGGATAGTTAAAGCGGAGCACCACCCAAAAGGGAAGCGCCTTTCGTTCGCACCCTCCCTTACCACATTGGAAGGGGAAGGGAGGGGAGGGGAAGGGAGTTCCTGGTTAACATTGGTGATCTATGATATTTATGGCCCCTCCTGGGACACACACAGGTCCCAGAAGTCAGCAAAACCATTCAGAAAGCGCAGCGCGACTTGCGCATGTGAAAACCAGCTGTGAAGCCTGAAGTCTTCATTGCCGGTTTCCCATACTTACAATGCCGGCACCTTCACCCAAAGCCAATTGACAAATCAGCTTGGGATGAGGACATCACAGGATTCCTGGACAGGCAAGTGTTCGTATATAAAAACAAACTTTTTTTTTTTGTTTTTTGTTTTTTACAGTCTGGAGCTCCTCTTTAAGAGGATGGACTCTTCAATCTTTTAAGACCATACTTGTGAGATCTATGCGCCAACTTTTTGGGTCTGTGCCGCTGTGATCTCACTATGAATAGTTCCTATCCTGCTTGCTGGAATCAGGATTTATTTTAGAGAATGCTACAGGGAGGTGCTGGAACATATAAAAAGGTGGCCAGGCACATTTCAAACTCCCAAGACAGAAAAAACATCTGGGAATTATGGACAGTAGAGCTCACAGTTGGCTAAATATCTGCACACCTGCAGCTCAGCAAAACACACTCTTTGGCTGGTGATGGTACAAGCTCTCTTTATAAACAACCTCACTCTTTAGCTGTCAGTTATAAAAAAAGTACAAAAGCATACAATGCAACATATTAGATCAGTAGGACTTTAACCACTTGGGATTCGCGCTATTGCCAAATGACGGCATTAGCGCGGACCTACATTTCCGGGACTACGTCTATTGACGTCGTCCCGTGTACGAGAGGCCTGCGCGCCCCCTGAGGGGCGCGCGCGGCGCGCTCTGTGATCGGCGAGTCCATGAGACTCGCCTGATCACCGATCCGTGCAAGGGGTCGATCCCGACCCCTTATCACGTGATCAGCTGTCAGCCAATGACAGTTGATCATGTGATAGAACGGAGCCGGTAATCGGCTATTATTCCTCCTCGCGCTAACAGCGCGAGGAGAAAAAAAAAAAGCCGATCACCGGCGGCCGTGATCGGGACATCAGTCCCGATCACGGCCATCAATACAAGGGACCACCTGCCACCGCCCACCTGCCTCCCGCAGTGCCATCCTGAAGTAAAAGTAAAAGTGCCCCCCATCAGTGCCCATAGTGCCCACAGTGCCACCCCACAGTGCCCACAATCTGCCTCAAAGGTGCTGCACCCCAGTGCTGCCCATCCGTGCCACCCATCCGTGCCGCCTTATCTGTGCCCATTAGTGCCGCCTTAACTATGCCCATCAGTGCCCACCAATGCAGCCCATCAGTGCCCACCAATGCAGCCCATCAGTGCCCACCAATGCAGCCCATCAGTGCCGCCTAATCAGCGCACTTCAATGAAGGAGAAAAATGACCCGTTTGCAAAATTTTATAACAAACTATTAAAACATGTTTTTTTTTTTTTTTTTGCATTTTTTTGTTTGTTTAGCATAAAATAAAACTCCGAGCTGTAACTAAATACCACCAAAAGAAAGCTCTATTTGTGGGAAAAAAATGATAAAAATTTCATTTGGGTACAGTGTTGTATGCCCGCGCAATTGTCATTCAAAGTGCATCAGCGCTGAAAGCCGAAAATTGGTCTGGGACTGAGGGGGGTTTAAGTGCCCAGTAAGCAAGTGGTTAAGGAAGGACCTACTGTTCAGTTCCAGCTTCTTCCTGGCTCCAGGGGTGCTGGTTCCATTGGGTAGTCTATGTGCCCCTCTGTCCTTGGAATGGGAGCTCTTAGATGCTGAATGGCGGGATTCGATCTCGGTGTCTTTTTTCTGTGACTTTGCAGCGCTGCGGGTGGTTAGTCTGCTCTCCGCGGTGTCACCTTCCATGGGGTAAATGTTAGGCGTCGGCAGAGATTTAATAAGTGGAGAACCATTGCTAACAGCAATCCCTTCTTTTGCTTTAATAATACTGGCAGGTAGCGGTTTAAAAGATTTTCCGTTCCATGACAGCTTCAGAAACAAGACATTTTCAGACTTTTTGGGTTCAGGGAAAGGATCATCAGGCTTTAATTGTGATATCTGGAAAGTAATAGCAAACAAAGATTACCACAGTGATAAAGTGAAGAAGAAGTGGCAATGAAATGTAAGACTAAGCCAAAAATATAACATTCTAGACAGCCAGACACAGGTGGATCATTACATCATGTGATGATCTTGGCTCTTGATGAAGTAAAACGAGCCAGAGTGTTTTACTAAGAAGGTGTAATAAAAATAGAATTTTTGAACTTACTGTAAAAAGTCGGTTGAGGGATACAAGAAGTCTTTAAGATACTGAGAGCAGGATCATAAAAACAGACGTGGGCCTTGTGTCCCTCATTGATCTCCGTGTGCAGGATTTTACAGTGAGTGCAGAAATTCTATTTTTTTTTTTTTCTCGTCCAGTGAGGAACACAAGTCTATCAACTTCAGGAGTTCCAAAGCAGTCCAAACGAAGGGTGGGCAACAAAGCAAACAGATGCCAACAAGCCCAAGGAAACAGAACTGGGTACATCCCTGTAGCTAAAACACCCACCTGAAGGACTTTGTGCCCTAAGCCAGTATCAGATAAAGCCACAGAGTCTGTCTTGCTGAACTTAGAGATCATACCAGGTAGCCAGGTAGCCCACCTTGCCGAGATAAGAAACAGCTGCTCGATGTTGAAAAGCCCAAAAAGCACTCTTAAAGAGAAAGTAAACCCTAATGGGTTTACTTCCTCTTTTTTTCCCTGCAAAGGTAAAGCATAATGGACTACTATGCATCGCATAGTAGCTCATTATGTGTCACTTACCTGACACAGGAGCCAGCGAAGTCGCCGCTGATCCCTGTAGTCCGCCGCGTCCATCTTGCTGGTGGCGTCTCGCAGCTCCGACCAATGACAGCGGCGAAGCCGCGATGACGTCACTCCCGCGCATGCGCACGGGAGTCGCGTCTCGCAGCTCCGACGCTGCCATTCGGCGAAGCCGCGATGACGTCACTCCCGCGCATGCGCACGGGAGTCGACAAATTAGGCAAATCCATTCTTGGACTTGCCGCATTTAGTGCGCCTGCGCGCCGCTGTCTACGGCGCATGCGCCGTAGACAGCGGTGCCCATTTTCGGGCAAATATCTCCTAAACCATATAGGTTTAGGAGATATTGCTTGGACCTACAGGTAAGCCTTAATCTAGGCTTACCTGTAGGTCAAAGTGGTTTGAAGGGGTTTACTTCCTCTTTAAGCCCCATACACACTATCCGATTTTCTGTTGATTTTTGCCTTCAGATTTACCAAAACCATGTAGTGCAAGGGCCTGCCTGATTGCATATTATATTATATGGTTTTGGTAAATCTGAAGGAAAAAAAAAAAAAGTAGAAAGTCTGATAGTGTGTATGGGGCTTTACGGTCTCTATTAAAGGTAGACAGAAAGTAAAAACCGTCTTCCTGAAAACAAAACCAAAAAATAAAAAAAATTTAAAAAAAAGGTAGGGGGGGGTGGGTAGTTGGGGGGGAAAGGAAGAAGTGGATCAGAAACATTTTTTTTTTTTTAACTGGAACAAGGTACAGAAGTTCAAGGTCCCAACTGAGGTAAAAGTTGGAAACTACCTTAGGCAAGAATGAACTTCTGGGACTCAAGGGTTCCTTGCCAGATAAGGCCATTTAGACACTCCATTTGTTCATTTTGGATAGGATTTCCTTCTGCAGTGTTCTTGTATGGAACTGGGCATACTGAACCACTTAAAATAAAAAATAAATAAAAAGGCGTGACTACTTCCCCTCTAACTCGTAAGCCTTCACAATCGTCAATCTTATCCATCTAGCGATGGAAGATTTGGACGCCCTATACCCTTTGCGAGCGCCCGCAAAATTAACAAAAAGTGAATCCAACTTCCTGAAGTCCTTAGTGGCTTCCAAAAATAAAAAATAAAAAAAAATTAAAAAAACACTTCTCTTAACATCCAATAAACTCAAAGATCCTTCCTCATCCCTTTCTGAGGAAGAAAAAAACGTCAGCAAGACAATGTCCTGTGTTCTATGAAATGTGGACACTACCTTAGGAAGAAAACTAGGGTCAGTCTTAAGCAGGACCATATCCTCTAAAATTAACAAAAACGGCTCCCTAATCGAGAGAGCCTGTAGATCACTCACCCTTCTGGCTGAAGTGATCGCTATCAAAAATACAGTTTTAAGCACAACCCATTTTAGAGATGCCTCTCTTCCAAGGGTTCAAAGGGACCTCTGGTAAGGGACCTGAGGACCAAGGATAGGTCCCAGGTGGGGCAGGTCCTTATCCTTACTGGCCTGGATCTTGCCAGAGCTTTGAAAAAATTCTTAACGAACTGATTCTGCTGAAGTGAGGTCTGGAGGAAGACACTTAAGGCCGCGGTCTGAACCTTTAAAGTACTGATAGAAAGACCCAGCTCTACGCCTGCCTGAAGGAAATCCAGGACCGCCAGAATTCCAGGATGCTTTAATCCCTGCTCCCACAACCCAAAGTTAAATTTTGTTCCCCATCTTGGCATAAATTGCCCTAGTTACCGGTTTACGGCATTCCAAAATGGTCTTAACCACTCTGAGAATCCCTAAGACCTCAAGAGCTGTTCCTCAGATACCAGGCCGTAAGTCTGAGGTTCTCTATCTGCGGATGTAGAATAGGCCCCTGGAGAAATCAAGTCCTCCCTGACGAGAAAAGATAATGGGGGATGAATGGCCAACCTATTCAGGCTTGCAAACCAGGGTCTCCTTGGCCAAAACGGTGTCATCAAGATGAGGTCCATTGATTCTGTAAAGAACTTCTGCAGAACCTCCGCTATCAACCTTACTGGAGGGAACAGACCGAATTGCCAAGGGTTGGCAAAAGCATCTATCCCCCTGGCCTGATCCTGCGGATGAATGGAAAAGAATTGCGCCACCTTTTTGTTGCTTTCCGAGGCAAAGAGGTCTAAAAGAGGTCCATCTCCGGCTGACCCCAGCATAACGCAATCTCCTCGAGTACTTCCTCGTTGAGAGACCACTCATCCTGGCATAAACGCTCCCCGCTGAGGAAATCCGCCAGCGAATTCTGAGAGCCCTTCAGATGAATGGCTGATATTGAGGACAGGTTTAACTCGGCCCAACAAAAAATCCTGTTTGCTATAGCTTGCAGAGCGGGGCTTCTGGTCCCCCCCTGCTTGTTCAGGTAAGCTACTGCATTGTCCGTCCGTACCTGAAGATCCTGTCCCTTTATCTGGAACTAAAAAGCTTCTATCGCTCTCAAAATCGCAAGAAGCTCCCTCTGATTCGAGGATCGTCTGCCTCTACTGGCGACCAGGCCCCTGAGCCAAGGCTGCCTCCAGATGGGCACCCCAACCGAACGACCTGGCGTCGGTCGTGAACACTATGGCGGCCGGTCGGGACCAGGGCAGACCCTTGATCAAGTTGTGCTGAGCCCGCCACCACCACAGCGACCTCTTGACTCCAGACGACAGGGGCATAACCTGATCCAGGCTCTGCTCCCTGTCATCCCAGTAACGGAGCATGAGACCCTTGAAAAGGGCGCTGATGATGCCTTGCCCACGCTGGAAAACAAGACGTCATCAGCCACAGAACCCTCATGACCTCTATGATCCGAACTTCCAGACCGGATTGAAGCTGGGCTACAGCCTGCTCTACCTTCCGGATCTTTCATCTCTACTGACAAGATCCTGTACCCCTGATAGAGCACCTCCTGTGTCTCGGGGACAGCTGGGACTTTTGCTGATTGATAAGCCACCCGAGTGAGCGAAGAAAAACCAGTGCCTTCTGCAAATCTCTCTAGTTGCTGGGACGAATGGGCTATAAAATAGGAGATCGTCCAGGTATGGGATCACTGTTATAGCCTTGAGTCTTAACGGGGCTAGAGCCTCTGCCAAAACCTTCGTAAAGATTCTTGGTGAGGCCGATAGCCCAAAAAGGTAGTGCTCTAAATTGGAAGTGTACCACCTCTGCGTTTATCTGGACTGCCAATGTGAGGAACTTCTGGGAACCCTGATGGATCGGGATGTGCAAATAAGCATCCCTGAGGTCTACTGTGGCAACCCGGAAACAGGAAATTGGTTATGGAAAAAGATCGATTCCATCCGGAATCATTTGCATTTCACAAACTTGTTCAAGGGATGGAGATTAAGGATCAACCTGAATTTTCCTGAAGGCTTCCTTACGACAAAAACATGGGAGTAAACTGCCCGGCCTCGTTCCCTCTGAGGCACCTGCACCAGTACCCCTTGATCTACCAAGTCTCCCAATAGTAGACCCAGGGCCTCCGCCTTTTCTTGGTCTCTTTGTAACCTGAAAGTTTGGGGAGGGGGGGGGGAATTACTGAAACAAACTCCAGCCTGTAACCGTTCTCTATTAAATCCCGTATGAACGGACTTGAGGTTGAAGCGGTCCATTTTGGGAAGAACTTCCCCAGCCTTCCTCCCACTGGGACACAGGAGTCACTGGGTCTTTGGGGTGGATTAAGGAGGATTAAATAAGTTTCTTGGGGAAAACCTCCCCTCTACTGTTGGATCTGCTGCCAAAAAAGCGTTTTCCCTCAAGCTTTTTCTTTTCTGGGAATGCTTTTTTCCTGTCCTGAGTGCATTCCAGTGCCTCCTGGAGGTCTGGACCAAACAAGTGGTCACCAGAAAACAGTAACCCGCAGTTTTAGCTTCCAGGCCGCGTCGCCTGTCCAGGCTTTAAGCCATGCTGCCCTTCTGGCTGCATTCTCCAACGCTGCCGTCCTAGCCGCTAATTGAAACTATAGATTTCTGGCCACGCAAATAGCTGCAAGGGCTGGCTTGAGCCCAATTGATGAGGCATCCCAGGACCTTTTAAGCAGCACGTCCCCCCTCTTGTCCATGGGATCTCTGAGCGATCCCATGTCGTCAAAGGCCAACCCTGTCTTCTTAGAAACCTTGGCCAATGGAGCGTCAAGTTTGGAGACTTTACTCCAGGGATGCGCAGCATCCGTTTCAAATGCGTTTAAGGCTGCCTGGAAAGAACGGTCTTTTTTCCGGCTGCTCCCACTCCAGCAAAATCGATTCTATTAACGACTTATGCACAGGGAATACCCTGTTTTTCTGAGCACTAGACACCCCTGGTACTTAAGGTCGTTATTGGAAAGTTGGACCTGCTCTTCCTAATTTTCAGAGTGTCATAGATCGTGTTAAGATTTCCTACATCGTCTGAAGATAATTTGTATCTGGACCCTCTAGAAGATTCTTCCTCTCCCTCAGAATCGGACGCTGATCCCGTTTTAGAGGAGCCTAGCGACCTTGGTACCCTCTCCCCCTCATCCTCCTGGCAAGATTCATTTAAGGAGGGCATGCTCACTGCCCTGCGTAAGGAAAAAGAGGGACCCTGCATCCTATCCATCATACTTTTAAAGGACTGGAAAGTGGATGCAATCTCGTCCTTTACAGATGTCAGGACTTTGTGACACGCTGCCACAGAATCATCCCCGACAAGACCACTGACACACTCGGGGAATAGCATCTTCTCCTAATTGGCGCCCAACTTAGCCCCACACATGGCACATTTCTTTCTAGGCAACTGTATCTGGGTTCTATCCTGTTTGACCTGAACAAAAAGACAAACAAGCTCACATTAGAAGACATCCCTTGACCCACACCACTGTGCATAGGGTATGCCTAGGAAGTGTCCACCCATCACCTGAGGCTCCCCACCCAGGGAGGGTTACTAAGGTCTAAAAGCACCCAACCCCCCAGTGTAAGACAGTCTGCCCCCATCATGCTTACCTGAGAGATGCCGGAGCCTGCAGAACCGGAGTCCACCTGTGATGCTGTGCCCTCCATTGTTCCCAGCGTTCGCTCAGTCTGAGCCTCTTCACCACTCCAATGCCCGTACAGCTACACCGATGTGCCCTGGGGACGGGAACCAGATCCTGCGCCGCCCCCTGATGACGCGGTTACGGCTGAAGTGCGTCTCTTGTCACTTTCGAATGCTGAAACGCAGATGCTCCGCCTACTCACGCCACGCGCTGTACGCAGAACAGAGCCTCCTAGCAAGGAAAGCCGAGCGTCTCCCGCCCGCCATCCGCTGGTCACAGGTACTTTAGCGGGGTAAGGTAGGCGGCAACTGGCACGCATCGGGTCCTGCTCACACCGAGCAAAAAAGGCAGTGGTGGTTCACCAGCAGCCCTCTCTCCCCCAAACAGGACCAAGGGGTACTACAGGCTTTTAAGAAGACCAGTCCACCAGGTGCTCTCCCAGGACACCCCCGAGATGAGGAGTTCCCCTTAGGTTCCTACGTGTTCCTTCCCGCCTGGCAGGAAACACAAAACTGAGGAGGGCCTGGAGGACCACCTTTTTAATCTAATTGGGCAGACATGTTTCCTGTCCCGGAGGGAGGAGCCCTATATCACAGAGGCTGTCCTGGAAGACGAAAGGAGAAAACTTTATTCACAGATTGAAATGTGCAGGTAAGCATCCTTAAGGTCTATAGATATCAGAAAGAATAAATAAATTTTGAAACTGCACAAAAGCATTTAGTGCTTGAGGTCCAGAATCGGGCAAACCCCATCTGTCTTGGGAAATGTGAACAGGGTGCAGAAAAATCACCTGGACTTCTCCGACTTGGGCATAGGAACAATCACTCCTTGAAGGAGCAGGTTCTGTTTGGTCATGGATAAAGAAGCAGCAGCTGCATCCATCAATGAACGCAAGAGAAACATTTTTAACAGTAGTGTAAGCAACCTGTAAGAAGGTGGTAAAGATTACACATCTAATAACTGGAAAATCTCAGTGCCCAGAGTTGGGCATTAAGGCTTCTGATTTTCCACTCCCTGTACTTACCAAAACAGTTCCAATTATGGTCTCTGCGTCAATGTCATTGTCGCATGTACTGGAGTCATAGAGGAAAATTTCCTGAGGGTGGGGCTCCCTGCCTAGCAATTTCCTCTTCTTATAGGGAACCTCTTCATAGCGTAAAAACCACTGTACAGCGGCATGTTTGCTGGCATGTTTTTCTGTACCTGTGGTGGGAAAAAGAAAAGCAGCTACAGGTTAAAAAAAAAAAAACTTTTGCACAGTTAATACATGACCCTCTGCAAATGCATACTGTACATTTACAGGTAAGAGGTAAATGGCATGTGTCACTTTGTTCCCCCCCCCCCCACTGATAAGTGCGTCATTAATAGTGCTGCATATCAATACCACCTACCAGTGCCCACCAGTGTCGCCTTAGCCGCCCCACGCATCAGTGACGCCCTGCCGTGCCCCCCTCCCCAAAAATCACTGACGCCCTATCTGCGCCCCCCCCCCCACAAATCAGTGACGCCTTATCTGCGCGCCCCCTCCCCCAATCAGGGACGCCTTATTTGCGTTCGTAACCTACTTGAGCTAAAAATAAGCTAGATTCAAAGCTTCTTGGAATCATCCTGATGATGAGCTCCAAGATCTTAAAATATGTGACCTGTAAAGTGCTTATAAACTGGGATTTAAAGATGTAAAAAGGTGCGCGTTGTATAATATATAAACTTGGTGTTCAGCTCAGAAGCATCAAAATCAAGTAGAATTCTTCCCGATAGATAACTCGAAATAAAATGTGTTTTTAATTTGTGGATAGGGTGGGGGGAAGGGTTAGAACCCCTACTGTACTATTACTGCTGTGTGCTTGTCCCAATGACCATATAGGACATAATGAAATCACAGACAGCCTTACAAATCTGTTCTCATCAATATCCCTCATGCAAAAACTAAAGATAACCTTCTGCTAACGCCTTTCCAGAACCCCCCTGAAAGGCAGAAGTCATGCCCAGAGTGAGTGTGGCAAAGCAGGCTTACAGGAACTTGTAAGCAAATTTCCTTACCGTCGTCATAAAGTTCTTTTAACATTGCTACAAATGGTCTCTCTTCATCATCGCCGTCAATCAGTACAAAGTCCCCAGGTACAATAGTAGCTTCACTTTCGTTTGATTTCATAACAAGACCCCTAAAATGAAATGTCAAGTTTAGGGTGTTAAATGGCTAAACTTAAGACTGTGTATTTAGTCACAGAACTTCACTAAAAATGCACCATACACGGAGATAAATGTTAAAAAAATAAATAAATAAATAAAAAAAAAAGGGGAAAAACCATTTACCCATATTGAAGGTGTAACTGTTTCCGGTCCTTTATCACCGGTCTACCATGCCAGCTGTACACACGTCGCCTTTTAACTCTGGTAAAGTACTTTGTCATGATTTCTGTACCGATGAAAATCAGAGTTATACAAAAGAGTAGAAGCATATTATACACATTTTAACCATCTAGCTACCAGCCTTGTCAGTGGATCATGCAGTTACCTACATTTTAATGCCAAGTGGCTCCAACTAAAAAAGGGGTCAATTTTTTTTTTTTTTTTTTTTTTTTTTAGGTATTTTTGTGAAAAATCATCTACCATCTCAACAGAAACAACAACTACACACCACCTTAAAATGGACACACTCATTAGCTGCGTTAGGAGGACTCTAGTAGATATAAAAATCTCAGACTGAAGAGAAGCCCCATAGTGGCTTGCTAAAATTCACCAGCATCCAGACCAGCCATTCTCAACCAGCATTCTCCAGAGGTTACCAAGGGTTCTGGCTGATTACAAAGTAACGCAGTTGGCAAGGCTGAATAAAGACAACAGTCCATCCAGTTCAACCTGTGTGTGTAGGTGTGTGTGTGTGCGCGTGCGGAAAAGCCATTTCCCATAGCCCCTTAAATTGTTTACGTTAAGATGCACATCCAAGAGTCTTCTAAAGCTATTCATACTTCCTGCTGACATCACTAATTGTGGAACAGAGTTCCACATACTTACTGCCCTGAAGTGAAAAAGCCCCCAATGCAGCTTAAGATTAAACTGCTTCTCTTCCAGTCTCATCGTGTGGCCCTGTGTCCTCCTACAGTCCCTAGGACTAAAAGTTTCATACTTATACAAGTATCTCAATG
Source organism: Lithobates pipiens (assembly GCF_037356315.1). Lineage (NCBI taxonomy): Eukaryota > Metazoa > Chordata > Amphibia > Anura > Ranidae > Lithobates > Lithobates pipiens. Next base: position 280,236,713 of record NW_027507785.1, on the reverse strand, counting down.
GGGATCCCAGCATATCACTGTTTCCTCTCAAGTGTCTCTTCTCCAGGGGGAATAAATATAGCGCTTGTAGTCCTTCCTCATAATTGAGGTCCCAAGGTCCCCATATTAAATGCAGTTGCCTTTCTCCAGCACATCCCTTCTGAGGATTGGTGACAAGAAGAGGATGGAATACTCCAGATATGGCAAAACCAGATTGGCCTCTAATTTGATGGTGCCCACTTTCCATGGGTTGTGGCTGATTGACCTCTCTTGATTGTGCCTGCATAGTTCCAGGGTCAATGCCAAGTGGCAAAGCCAACAGTATGGCACTATTGATCTCTTTAAGCTGCCTGCAAGGGTGGCACCCTGGTCACCACTGCAAGGGCTGCAGCATTAATATTGACCACCAATGTAATGTTTTCCATTGGAATAAAAAGTTGGTTTTGGCATGGGTTCCCCAAGACCTCAAAATTATTTTAGGGGTTCCGCTGTGGTAAAAGGGTTAAGAAAGGCTGATCCAGACTAATCAGGTTAGGTAAAGGTAAGAGGTTCTTTTAAAGTGTACTTCCACTTTAGCCATGAGATTTGGGAACCCACCACGTGTTTGTCATAGGTTCCTATTCACACAACTTACCTGAAAAATATAAAAAAAGTACCAGTTACTTACCGGTAACTGTCTTTCTGGGAAATCTTCCAGGACGGCACACCTGAGAGATGAGAGGCTCCTCCCTACAGGAAACACAATCAATCGACAGCTGTTTTAAGTCCCCACCCTTCCCCTTGATCCTCAGTTTGTAGAGAAGTAACTCCTGAACCAGGTTCACAAGGGAAATCATTCCTCATAGGTACTCACCTTCTAGTGTTCTAGAATTTTCCCTCCTCCAACGGGCGGGAAGTAGGCCTGCCGTCCTGGAAGATTTCCCAGAAAGACAGTTACCGGTAAGTAACTGGTACTTTTCTCAAGTCATCTTCCAGGACGGCACACCTGAGAGGATAAACAAGTACCTCAGGCCTACCTTAGGGTGGGGCCACTGCAAAACCCTCTTGGCGAACCTTGGCTCTGCAGTGAGCTTTACCTCCACTCCATACGCTCATATGCTTGATGAAGGCATCTTAGCTGGATCATGCGGCTGATCTGCAGGTCTGCTCCACAGATGTTCCTGCCTTTTCCGCTTCAGATGCAGTATCTAGGTGAAATGGGCTCTTAAAAATGGAATCAGAAAACATATTAAACTTGTAGGTTAGCAATGTTGCCTATCTCCACATCTAACAACCATGGCCTATTATGCCTGTAGGTGCTACTTAGAACCACTAAAAAGATAAATAAGAGACCTGTGTAAGACAAGGACACTACATTAATCAATAAGAGGGCCTGTCTTAACACTATCCTGTTGAGGGAAATAAAACTGCTTCCTTTTTATCTTTATGTCAGCAAAAGACTAAAGGGAAGCCTACTTAAGGGAAATAGATTAACAGAAGCTTGAACCCTGGGTTTAAGGCACGCCCAATCTATGTCCTTACTTACGCCTGAGAGCCTTCTTCAGGAGATTAAAGTCCCTAGCAGGAGTAGACTACCCATATTGCTATGTCTAGTTTTGCTAAAAGGGCAAAATGAAGGCCATGCACCGAGCCGAAACCTATTCGATCGGGTATACATCTTTATACTTCATCCTCAGGCCCTAATACTCCTCTGAACAGAGCTCTCCAAGTTCTTACTAAACAGGGCGATTCATTATCCCCTTCCTCCAGTGTCCCATAACCCTACAGGGCTTCAACCCTAGGAAATGGTTCTGGCATCCCTGAATGCAAGTGGTCAAGGTTTTCTGACATGTGGCAGCTGCAGCCCGAACTCCTGGCCCCTCCATGGAAAAGAAGGCTGAAATACAAAAAGGTGATACATGCATTAATAATATCACAAATAAAATGATCATAGATTGTGGGCACGGCACAATAGATTTAGACAGAAAGGACACAAGCATAGACAACAATGTTGTGTGCCTGAGTGTGACTAGCTAAACCAATATATCAAATATGGGAAGAGACCCAAATCTGAACCTCAACGTAGACAAACAGTCCTCATAGTCTGGTTTTCTGATGTGCTGCCAAGACGTAAAAACATTAAGACTCAAGCAAACCCTAAATGCTGCGTATTTCTTTAGTGCAGCTAGCTAGGTCATAACTGATATATAAATACGGAAAGGACAGGAACCCCCTTTACTGTTGTGCTTTACCTATGTACAGCAAAACAAGGCTATAAAGACAGAAAGACCCAAACTTCTATGTTGTGTATTTCTGACAAACCACCACAGTTATAAGATTAATATGAACACCAACTCCCGTGTTGTGCATTTCTGCTATGCCACAGGGAAAAATATGGAACACAAGACAATCCTTTCTGTCATGCACTTCTGTAGTGTAGTTCAGATAGAACCAACACTGAGAAAGGACACAAGCAACCTGCAGCATTGTGTTTTTCTGAAACAGAAAGCACCAACAAGCTTCAATCTTGAGTATTTCTGCTGTGCAACAACATAAAAGCAGACACTGAGGAAAAAGACAGACAGCCTTTACAGCTGCAATCTTTCTGGTCTGCTGCAAAATAAAACAATAACGCCATGATGAGTATTCCTGCTGTGTAGCAAAACCTCAATCAGAAGGGACAGATAAGTTTAGGGTTCCCACACCCGTGCGACCCAACCTGCGACTTGGGACTGCAAGACGCATGAGAAGTCATATACTATGGCTTCCAATGGGTACCATTTGTGTCTGTGCGACACCAGCAGTCCCTGATTCCTGGATCCACAGACCTCAAGATTACACAGGTCGCAGGGAAAAAAAAAAACAAATAGCAATTTTCAGGTCGAACAAGTAAGGGGTCCCCAATGCTGTGACTCCCTGGAGGATTGCAGCCAACAAACCCCTGCTGTGTATCCCTAAGATGCAGAAAGGTAGATCCATGAGAAACACTGCTTAGCCTGATATACAAACGATAAGGCAGTAAATATAGGACATACAGGACACAAACATTCAATCTTTGTGTATGTCTGATGTGTAGCAATATACCAATACTGAGCAGAGAGGCCACCATCCTCAATGTGTCTCTCAGCTGAGCAGCAAAAACAAAATCAGAAAAAGACAAGCAATCTTCACTGCTGTGTCCTTTCTGATATGCAGCCAATAAGGCAGTATATGCAAGGCATAGAGGACAGACAACCTTCAATCCTGTGTATGTCTGATGTGCAACAATATAACAATTCTGAATAGAGATAGCACATGCATATTGAAGCGATTTGGCCTTGCGACTCAACATGTCAAATCGCATGGCTAAAATCAGCACAACACCACTTTGTGGTGCTACACGGATTACCAAAGGCAGTATATGTACTACACCTGGCAGGGGTTCAATTTGTATTTCTACTATGTAGCCCAACAAATTCGAACCATCAATTTTCACTGCTGCCTTTCTGATAAGGCAGTAATACAGGACACAAAACCTCACAGACCTTAATGCTGTATAAATCTGATGTGCAACAATAAAACACTATGAATAGAGATAGCACATCCATATTGAAATGATTTGTCATGCGACTCAACATGTCAAATCGCATGTTTAAACTCGGCAGCCATTGCTGTTAATAGCACTGTCTGAATCAGCACAGCGCCACGCAAATCAGGACCATCAGACTTCACTGCTGCCTTTCTGATAAGTAACCAACAAGGCAGTAAAACAGGACACAAAGCCCCACAGACAGACCTCAATCTTGTGTATGTCTGATGTGCAACAATATAACCATTATGAGCAGAGATGTCACCAGACTCAATGATGTGCATTTCTGCTGTGCAACACAAAACCAGAAAGTACAGACCACCTTCACTGTTGTATTTTTCTGATCTGTAGCCAAACAAAGCAGTACCTTTAGTATATAAAGGACAGCAAACAAGCTTCAGTGCAGTGCACTTCTGATGTACAGCAATATAGACCTTATAAGCAGAGATGTCACAAATCTCAATGTGTATTTCTGCTGTGCCACAAAAACATCCCAGCAAGCACAAACCTTCACTACTGAGGTCTACTGGTGTGCAGCCAATGAGGAGTCATGGTCTATCCCTTTATGAAATAACCAACAGGCAATTTATTTCATAGGCATAGCCTGGGCTGTAGATACTAAACCTTCACCACCAGAGAAGGAACAGATCCTAAAATGGTTGGACACCCTACTATTAGTAGTAGTTGTTGTCCTACCTTACCTCCATAGACTGAGCAAACGCTAGCCAGCACATATCCAGGTGGTGCTGATTAGCAACTAAAGTCTCAATCAGCCCAGCCCTAGAGACCAATTTAAGACCTCTCTAGAAGAGGTGGTTACCAGTTTAGCCTGGGAGGTAAATAGCTATTTGCAGGCTTCAAATAATTAATTATGTAGCTCTTGCATAGGTTTGCACAGAAAATCCTCAATTAAAAGGATGTAGGGAGCGATCTATGGTGAATCGCCTTTAGATCTGCCACTGCGTGGATTGTAGCCCAAACCAATAAAAAAAGTTTCTTCTTACCTCCTACACTATAATATAAACACAGTGTAAAGGTGGAGTGGGAGGTTGGAGCTTATGAAAGTTAACTATAGCAGGCAACCCCCAAAAGGAGGATCTGTGACAAGGGAACCCCTACTGTGCCACACAGTAGCTTGGTCTCTGCCCATCCTTGAATGTTAGGTCAGCTTTTGAACATTTGTGAAGCAACTTCAGATTCCTAGCAGCTGGGCTAATAGGGCCGGTAACCTAGTGCACCTGCTGACCAGGGGAGCTTCTGAATCCACCAACCACTGCCCAATTAATAACCTGTTCAGTGGTATACCTGGCCTGTAAGTAACTTTGTATCTACCAGGTCCCCTCTGTACGCTATATTCATCCCTACTAAATGTACCACAACTGGGCATGTAGGGAGAGGCTGGCAACCTACTGCTGCGATAACCACAGTGTCTCTGCTGTAAGAGGGAGCTGTGGCTGGTGGTTTTAGCAGTGGCGTCTGCGCTATTTGTATCCCGACCCCAGGTTCTGCACTGCACCAGTCAGTATATACACGGGGAAGGGGGAGCAATGGCCTACCTACCTCTTTCTCATCTGAGGTGGTTTAGGCACACTCGTTCCTCTGCACCACCTGTCCACCATACAGCTTCTCTGATGTAAGAGGGAGCTGCGGCTGGTGTTTTTAGCAGAAGCTTAAGGGCTATTTGAATCCAGACCCCAGGTGAGATCTCAAATGCCCAGGAACCCTCTGGCTGGAATTGGGGATTTTGCAGCTAAATTCCCACGGCAAAAGGAAAGTAAAGTACTCACCGTTGTCGTCTTCCTCTTTTTGCCACAGCCAGCGGGCTTGCTTTTCCATCCTTATGGTCCACACGCAAGGAGGATAGCCGCCAAAGTGCTCCCCCCCCCAACTGCTGTCCCCATAGGGAAGTCAGTCTATATACATGGGGGGGGGGGGGGGGGCAATGCCTTCCATTCCTCATTCCCATCTTCATATCTGAGGTGGTTAAGGCAGACATCCACCGTAGTAAACTGGTGCCTCCTCGCTCTAGAGAAAGGAGGATGTGGGCGCCTGCTCCTACTGACTCTCAGCCTTCCCTCCTGGGTAAGAACGCCGCTGCCATTTTCCCGAAGTTTGAAAATGACGCGGGTGCTTGTTGCCACGCCCTCTCCGGCAGCCCACGCGAGCTACCGGGGACCCAGGAGTCGGGGACAAGCCCCCTGGAAAGAACCGATGGCCAGCACCCCCGTCTGAACAGCCACCTGTACAGGTAAGGAGGGGGGAGACAGGATAATGGCCCCTGAAGTTCTGGGTACACCACTGTACCCAGGGTCCTTCAGCTCTCAGGGGGGCTCTTCCAATTTCTGCTGCCCGCCCTGAGGAAAAGATAGGGGAACCCCCCAGGAAGGACAAGAATATCCTACCAGACCCAGAGGCTTCCCAGGCTTGTGGTCTGGCTCCCAGGGGGAGACCACCAGCCCCAGGCTTCGGGTCATTTGGAAAAAAACAAACAGTTTCGCTGTGTAGGGAGAAACACAATCAAAAACTGAGGATCAAGGGGAAGGGTGGGGACTTAAAACAGCTGTCGATTGATTGTGTTTCCTGTAGGGAGGAGCCTCTCATCTCTCAGGTGTGCCGTCCTGGAAGATGACTTGAGAAAAAAACATTTCTTGCCCTCTTTGGAACAGATTTAGGGGGACTATTCTTAACAAAAGGGATAAACCGAGACAGGTCTTCCACTGGGGAAAATTGGTTCTGGAGACAATCAGGCAATCCCTTACTTGGGAGTGATTTACTCCCACATTCTGTTGTGGCCATGGAAAAGGAAGTGAAGAGACATCTCCCCAATGGGAAAAAGATGGAAAAAAAAACTAACAGGGATTATAACCCTGACTATCCAAACTGGAAAAAAAAGTTTTGCATTCAGTACCAATTTAATATGCAAAAAATAAAATTTAACCCCCCCCCCCCCCCCCCAAACAGCTCGCACCATTCGTGTGGCCATGCGTGGTGAAGGACCAACAGGTTTCTACTAGGGGTCGACTGATTATCGGGGCCGACATTTTTCAAAATATTGGTCAGAAACGTACCGAGGGGGTTCAAGGGGTTGTACCGGGGGGATGCCTACAAGTGCAGGCATCACCCCGGTACCGTTCTTTTGACCGGATAGTCAGCTTTCTTGCAATAACAACAGATGCGGCTAAGTAGCAGGAGGGGGGCGTCCCCCCCTACGCCCAGGTCTCCCATCCCACCAGGAGGCCCAAGTGACCAGCCAGCACGTCTACCGGCTGGCCAGAGACCCCAACAAAGCTGGAATAGGCTTTGATCAGGTCTCCGATCTAGTAACCCTAAAGTGATGTCATGACATCACTTCCGGATTACAGGTATCCTAAAGTATTTTTATTTTTAAATAGAAAGTATTCAAAAACACAGATCTTGGAGTTTTGAATATTCTCAAGTGCAGAAGAGTTGTTTGGGGTCTTAAAGACCCCAGATCCCTCCATAGAGAGTCACAGTCAAACAAAATCTCCTGCTCTCTACAGTAGTGTGATGGCAGTGGAAGAAGCCTGGAATTCCTACGGCTCCCAGTACATGCACAGGCCTTGCTGCCCTCCAAGGGTCAGTGGATACCCAATGGAAACACTGTAAAAGAATGAAGAGAGGGCACACCAACATTGTACATTACCCAAGTAATTATTCAAATAAAAAAGGAAACATACAAACAAGTGGATAGTAAAGGCATATCAGAGTTCGCAATGGACAAAAAGCAACCAGGTCACCACACTTCAGAGGACCTTCTAGGTGGCTGATGCGTTTTGAGGGGGGATCCCCTCTTCCTCAGAGCCCTTCTGTGACACTGCATTGCCACATTAGTATAGCGAATAGGTCACATTGTGGGCTTATGTTTTTACTATTCACTGGTTTGTGAGTATGTTTCCGTTTGGATTTTAATAAATATCGCTTGGATAATGCGCAAGGTCGTTGCACCCTCTCTTCATTCTTTTACAACCCTCCATAAAGAGTACACGTCGCACTGGATATTTAGATTACTTCTGATAGCAATAAAATTGATATTAAAAAAAAAAAAAAGTGACAAGTGTAAAAATAAAAATTTTACACATACAGAATACCGGAAGCTAATATTGGCCTGAAAGGCACCAGAAAAAACAGTATCAGCCCTTAAAAACAAGGTCCGTCACCCCCCTCGCAGACACATGACCACATCCGGAGGCACCAACTGACCAGTTTTATATTGTCCTCAGGGTGCAGAGCACTGTGACCCAAGTCCTTCCACCCTGTGATGCCAGCGATTCGGCTACTGGGCCATTCAGAACCCAGAAAAAAAAGACAGAAGCTGCAGCATAGGGCAGTCCAGGGGAACCCCATCTGTGCCCCCCCCCCCCCCAAAATACTCCAGCACCAGCTGCCACTGCATACTCGGCCAAGTGCCAGGGTGCCCCAGCGGTAAGTAGAAGGAATTGCTGTCCTCTCCTGACAATGCTACCTGCCTGGCTGTCACACTGGTCCAATGTCACCACCACATTGTAGGACAGGGGTCAGAATTTCCAAGTTTGGGGGGTGTGTGTGTATATATATATATATATATATATATATATGCACATTTGCAATTGTTCGAACAAATATGGACTTAGCATTGTCCATGTAAATCAGGGATCCTGGGCAAGTATGGCTCCAGCAAACCTCTTCTTTAATGAAGCAGAGCCCAAACTCTGAATCCAATGCATGCTGGGACTTGTGTTTCTTAATACACAGCACGTCTCCCCATATACAGGCCCTGCCAATCTCACCTGATCCGCTCTACCCCCAGCGATTTCCTTCTCCGCCTCCTCTGCCAGCTCAGCTCACTGCATGATGGATTTTCCCGCCACTAAAGCGAACGTCACGTGCGGAAGCGACGTCGGTGCTGCTCGATGATGTCATACGCCCGGCGCCGAAGCTGCTCGATGACGTTACGCGCCTGGCGCCGACGCCTCTCGATGACGTTACGCGCCCAGCGCCGGCGCCTCTCGATGACGTTACGCGCCCGGCGCCGGAAGCTGGCTCCGTAGAAGATGGCGAACCGGACGGTGAAAGACGCTCACAGTGTCCATGGCACAAACCCGCAATACCTGGTGGAGAAAATCATTAGGACCCGGATCTATGAGTCCAAGTACTGGAAGGAGGAGTGCTTCGGCCTCACTGGTGAGTTGAAGGGACACATCGTATGTGTAAGGGGGCAGCCATTGCTGGCATCTGCTGAACACATATAACTTGTCTGGCTGGTATAGTGATCCAGTGGCTGTGCAATGCTCGGAGTCCCTGACCTGGAAGAGGGTTGCAGACCAGCAGCTCGGAGTCTCCAGATCTGCACGTTCTTCCCGCTCAGCGACTCCATAGATTAGAATACAGCCAGGCCGCTGCGAGGCCAGGAGATGGAGATCCTTTTATTTTCTATGGGGTCGTTTACTTTTTTCCCTTTGCGGTTTTCTTTTTGTGCCTCTGTCATGTGTTGTATTATCTATTAACCACTTCAGCCCCGGAAGGTTTTCCCCCTTAATGACCAGACCATTTTTTGTGATTCGGCACTGCGTTGCTTTAACTGACAATTGCATGGTTGTGCAACGTGGCTCCCAAATAAAATGAATGTCCTTAGCCCCCCCACCACAAATAGAGCTTTCTTCTGGTTGAGTGGTGTTCTGCGTTTTTTTTATTTTTTGCGCTATAAACAAAATGCATTCCCCCCCCCCCCAAGAAAACATATGTAAAAAAAAAAACGAATTTTATTCATCAGTTTAGGTAAAGATATATATATATATATATATATATATATATATATATATATATATATATATATATATATATGAAAAAAATATTGTAATAAGCATATATTGATTGGTTTGCGCAAAAGTTATCGCGTCTACAAACTATGGGAAAGATTTATGGACTTAAATACATATTATTATTTTTTTTTGTCTTTACTGGTAATTGTGGTGATCAGCAAATTATTTATTCCGAGGCTGCAACATTGCGACGGACAAATCTGTCCCCAAGTGACACTTTTTGGGGACCAGTGACATTATTAAAGTTCTAAAAAAAATGCACTGATTACTATATAAATGACACTGGCAGGGAAGGGGTTAACACTAGGGTGTGATCAAAGTGTTAACCATGTTCCCCAGGTGTGTTCTCTCTGTGTGGGGGAACACCACAGAGATTTCTGTTCCTGATCACTAGGGACAGCAGTTCTTAATGCTGTCTCTGTTCAGAGCAGGGATCACCTTGTGTACATCCCGCTCTGCCTCAGTGTAATGCGATTGCAGGTCACCGGTGGACATTGAGTCTGTGGGATTCACCGGCGGGTTCCCGCAGCGGTCACGTACACCCACAGTGCCACATGCATTGACCATCATATGGGTACGGCGGATTCCAGTGACTATAAAGTACCATGCGATCTGTTTGCCACGCTTTTGAATGGACGGCGTCAGTGTATACAATTTTTATTTATTTTTTTGTTCCCCTTCGCAGTGGTTAAATGAGAACTCTTCCAGGTATGGATATTTTATACATAGTACATTGGTCCAGCTTGGACCTATGTGTACTGTATTTTCTGGCGTATAAGACTACCTTTTACACTTAAAAAAAGTCGTCTTATACGCCGGGTATACAATGCTACCCGATGGATGTCAGCCCCCAAATGTCTGCTAATACTGTATGTGGCTTCAGCTACAAACAGTATACGCCATTGAGCCAATCCCGGCGAGCGATGTATTCTATTAATGAATACAGAGCCTGCTTGGATTGGAGTAACAACCTCTGTCAATCTGAGCAGGCTACATAGAGTAGCCTGCTCGGATTGGCTTTGAGAGAGAGAGAGAGAGAGAGAGAGGGGCAAGGGCTGATGATGCTACAGCCTCTGCCAATCCAAGCAGGCGTTGTATTCATTAAAATAATACACCGCTCACCATACTTCCCTGGGTAAATCCATTCACTGATCTCCTACTACTATACATCCTGCTATTTGCCTTTGAGGTCTCAGGCACCCAAGAGGGACAGGTAAATCTGGGACATATGACAGGGGGTTTATTAAATGCATTTTGGTGGACAATTCCCATAGAATGTAACCCAAAAGTGGTATAGGTTTGGTTAGTGAAAAATTCTACTTTCCAGAGTTGTGGCATTCAATAGATCTCTGTTTGTGTTATTGTTTGATTTACTTTGACATATCACAGCATGGCGGATGAGTAGTTGGCATTCTTGCTTTGTGTTTTTTAATGGTTCTAATGTTTTTTTTAAATGGTGTTGCCTCAGAAGGGGGGTAGTCTTATACCGCGAGTATTGCCCAAAACCTATGTTTTCACTTGAAAAATAGGGGGTCATCTTATACGCCCAGTCGCCTTATACGCCGGCAAATACGGTATATACCATACCAAGCCTATGCCCCTGGAAGCTGGAAATCATTGCAGTATAAACATTACTACTCCAGTGATTTCCGCTACCTATGATGAGCAGCCAGCCTGTTGCATACTGAACACAGGAGGCCGGTCTGCTTTGCAGAGTGTTCCCCTGATTGGATGAGGAGGAGAGGTGAGGGTGGTGACATCACACTTTCCACCTTGTGCAGCCAGAGAATGCTTTGCATTTAGTTTAGAAAATAGTCTGAACAAATGGGGGGGGGAAACAATGTTTTCTAGATTCAGGCAAATTATTAAACCATCTTATACACCTTACTAACCAATCCGTGACTGCTGGTCCTCTCTGTCAATCCCCCCACTAGCTTCCCCTACCCCACCAAATATAATTAAAACTACTAACCACAACATCACCAACCTTAAATGTATTTAACCTTATTTTTTTATATATTTTATTTATTAGCCATGTTGGGGCGTGGTTGCTTTGGTGAGACCCCTGACGTCTCCCCTTTGAGACATGGAAAGGGACTGAAGACACAGATTCCCCAGTCCCTTTTTCTGTAGCCTCAGATGCACTGAAGATGAATGGACAGGGGCTCATGTTCATTCATAAAATTAAACATCGTAATGAATGGGCAGAGTCAGGGATCACTGACTGCATTCGGAAAAAAAGAAAGCACAGAGGGGAAGCTGGAGGACGGCCTGGGGGAGGGCAAAGGGGGGCAGTCAGGGGTAATCTGTGCAGCAGTGAGGGGAGCTACAAGCACGGATACACCCCCCCCCCCCCCCCCCCACGGTATAGCCTTTTCAGTAAAGCATTTCACAGCCGAGAGGGGGGGGTTGTCTTTCAGCAATACGGGGGGATCGGCGCTCGTAACTGCCCCCACCTGCGAGGCTGCCCATCTCCCACACTGAGAATGTCTGGTGCGATACAATAGGTATTGGATTAGGCATCGGAGCATTTGCATGAGTACTACCTACCTATACACTTGAAAATGTTGGTATCTGCACCAATACTAGTATTGTTATCGATGCAACCCTACTCTAAGTAATGCTGTGTAAATACGAAATCTAATTTAAGAAGACCTTCACTTCCAAAGTAGAAAGAAATGAAAGGAGAGAGTGGTGCAGAGCAGCCCACATAGTGCAGAATGTCACTTTATTCTATAGACTAATAAAACCATAAAACACAAGTGAGGGAGAGTGAGAAGCCTGTCATAGTGGGAGAAAAGTCCTAGCCATGGATGGAGGGATCTGCAAAGACTGGCTCAGTTGCTGCAGAAAGACCAAACACTGCTCCTGATGGAGACGCTGAAGCCGCCTGTTGTATAGACTCCACACTGGATCACAGATTGAGACAATGTGTTAGGAATGATGGGATACAGGACAGCCCCCTCATTAGTCACTCTTAAAGTAGAATTCTGTGATAAACCTAGTTAATTTTAAAAATGTTCCCTCCCCCCCCCTTCCTGACACCTATGATGACTAACCTGTGTAAGAATGATGTGTGTGTGTGTGTGTGTATATATATATATATATATATATATATATATATATATATAATATACATACATACATACATACATACATACATACATACCTATTTTCAGCCTGCTCTGGTTCCCCTATGTCAGCCAGAAGCAACTGCCGAGGAGAGTAGCGCGTGCCTTCTCCTCTCCCCTGCAACCACTAGTTGACACAGAGAGTCACGTGCTCAGACCCGAGCAGGCTGAGAATAAGTAAGCAGTTACATTTTTCTTACACAGGTTAGTCATCCTAGGTGTTGGGAGGGAGCATTTTTAAGGTTAGTTAGGTTTAAGCTGGAGTTCTAGTTGCACATTCAAATTCCACCCTCCCCCCACCTCCTCCTTCACAATCAAAATCATAAAAACATTTTTATTGTTTACCATTTTTAAATTTTTGTACGTCCTATGTGTCAGCCTCCATTCTTGCCAAGTCTCCACTTTAAAGCCTCCTGTGTTATTCCCATCTCATATCCTGGGAGGCTGCATAACATAGAGTAGCCTGGGGCTGGCAGCCTGATCGGGATGAGGCAGCCAGGCTCTTGACAGCGCAGGACCTGAGTTGTTGCACCTGAGCAGCAGTTCAGTGCAGGTCAAGAATGGATCTGCTGGTTAGGTGATTTTCTGAATTCAGTACAACCCAACATAAAGGGGATATAGAAAGCAAAAAAGCGGTGGGGGAGGGTGGAAAATGACGTTCCTCTTTAAGAATGCAGATTTGACCTTCTTGTTATTTCCTTGCAGCGGAGCTGGTGGTCGATAAAGCCATGGAGTTGAAGTTTATTGGAGGAGTTTTTGGGGGGAACATCAAACCCACTCCATTTCTGTGTCTGACACTAAAAATGCTGCAGATTCAGCCAGAGAAAGACATCATTGTGGAGTTTATAAAGAACGAAGACTTCAAGTGAGTTGTTTTTCCTAAAACTTGCAAATTTGTTTTATTTGAAAATTGTGCATCATAATCTGCATTTGACAAGCAAAATACACATCACTGCAGGAATTATTTCTGGCAAGCAAAATACATAGATAGACACATCACTGCAGGGACTATTCTCACATATTGGTTTCTAAAACATTGATTTGTGTCATGACGGGGCTTCATTTTAGGTGGTTAGTAAGATTACTTTAACACTAAGGCAGTTTTCAGGTGTTTTAGCGCTAGAAATATCCTCTGAAAACCACCTCCCATTCATTGCAGTGTGACTTTTCACACTGGAGCCATGTGCTCGCGGGACATTAAGAAAAGTCCTGCAAGCAGCATCTTTGGGGCAGGTTGGGAGCGCTGTAATTAGTGCTTCCAAAACTCCCTGCTCATTGCCTGAAAAGCCATTTTGAAAGTGCTGCACGGATGTTATAGCGTCTACAACTATGGCATATATACTGAAATTTAATTAAATTTTATTTTTATTTTTTTAATATACCAGTAATGGTGGCGATTAGCCACTTATACCAGGGCTGTGATTTTGCAGCGGACAATCGAACACTAACGAATACTTTTGACACTTTGTTGGAACTAGAGACACGTGGATGTGCAGAATTGTGTGTGTATGTAGTGTATGTAGTGTATGTATTTTAGATTGTATTATTACACATGTACGTATGTGTGATTCTGCACAGCGAGCCTGCCCTAAAGTAACAAATCTGCTATGGGGCGGTCTGCAAGTGGTTAAAGGATATCTAAACCCAAAACAAAAATGTAACATTGCAGCTTACACATTTCAAGATGTGGTGGCTGCATTGTTGTTGTGTTTTTTTTTTTTTTTTTATTGATGTTAAGAACATTTTCAGAAAGTACAAGAATATACCTCTTGATCTGGCTAGATGTTACTTGTCCTTGTCACTTACTGTCAGCTGAAAGGAAAGCAAAAGGGATCTAGTAAGTTTTAGATGTAGTGGAGGTGAACAAAGGCAGGCCTATTTGAAGATACCACTTGTCTGACAACCATGGCTCCCTCCAATCCAGAAAAGACTGTAGCCACAAAAAGACAGGAAGTGTGTTTGCAGAATCACATGGTGGAAAAGGGAAAACTATTCAGCCACCACATGTAAGGACTGGAATACTGTAATATATTAGATTTTCTCACCTCACTTTCCATGACTGCAGCACATGAGATATGATAGGCTCTTCCCTACAGGAAACACAATCAGTTCATGGCTGTTAAAAGGTCCCACCTTTCTCCCCTTGTCCCTCCGTATTGATTATGTTTCTCCTACAGCAAAACATTTATTATTTTTTCTGGCCAGAAGACGAAAAAAAGTTGGATGGTATTGAAATGGATAAGAACTATAAATTAGTTCTTGGTTATCTGCTGCTATTCCTAATTAAAAGTATAAATGTGCATGCACAATAGAAGTAAACACTCTCTGAGATATGTTCAGCTCAGGCTACTTCTAAATACTGATTTATTGGTGGGCGGTGTTGATATTTTATACAGAAAGATACGTCATTACTATGTCAGTCTAATTGGTACATCTCATTGGTTACAATACAAGAGAAATAAAGAAACTTGATGCTTGAAGTTTGGTTGAAACTGGTTCTGTTATCTCAAATGAATTCTTCTAACGCGTGGGATGTGGGGGGTACCCGCCATCTTGGCTCCGAACAGAAAGTCAATCTGTATATTACATAATAAGTAAGGAACATGTATATACATACGCAAATAGACATTTTCTGATTATCATTATGTACATTGGATTCCTTAACAGTCCCCCCTAAAATGGCTATTTTCTTCTGTCCCTCATCTAAAAGGTCCTACTCACCTGGCCCATTCTCCTCAGCAACTCTTTTTAAGCTGTATATAGAGTTGGGCAGCAACTAGTTCACTACCCCCCTCGATACAGCTGGAGAAGGGCAATCAGGTGCTATCTACCCCTATAACCCTAGAGGATTGTGAGATTATGGACAGGGAGTGACTGTAGAGGAGTGAAGGGTTTGTCATCCTCCATCATAAGAGGGTCCTCTTCTTCTTGGTGGAGAAATGTAGGTGGGCTGTTGTCTACAGCCTTGCTCATTAACTTCTTTACGAAAGGTGGAATACAGCATACAATCGGGGGGTAAAAGAACCAGGATTATTAGTACCGTTACCCCTATCTGGGCGAGCACCTTCTGCCACCCACTCATCCAGCTAAAATATTGATCCCATGGGTCTGTAATACCGGAGTTCTTCTTCAACTCCAATGACAAATCTTCTCATTTCTTTATAGCTAAAGTTATTTTACCATTTGGGCCGGTATTATCAGGAATGTAGGTGCAGCAGGTTCCCGTTTTTTCTATGATTTTACAGACACTTCCTTTCTCAGCTAACACCATGTCTAAGGCCATCCGGTTCTGGAATGTCATGTAGGAAGTGGGGGGTAACTGGCCAGCAATTCCCTGGCTTTGAATTCATCAGGGACCCCCCTTGGGACCCCTATAGCATCTATGTACACATGAGGGTCAAAGCTTCCGGAGAGAGCTGCTCGCTTCCTCCTCTGACTGTGTGCTGGGTCAGTGTATGTATCAGGGGTATCTTCTGCTAGGATATGGAGGGGCGTAATCACCTTTTCAGGGCACATTCACCGGTCCAGATACCCTCTAATCTGGTCCTATGTTCCAACCCACTGTCCCTCCCAGGAACCACAATTCTGGCCCCAGTAACTGTCTGTAAAACACACATATTACCATCAGGGATGTCTCACCTTACCAACAGCGATGTCACTGTACCAATGGCATTGCCATGAAAGAGTCAAACGGACAAGGTACTATGTCACAGTAATCAAAGGTAAAGGTGGTCACATGTGTACCTGAAGAGTTGTACCAAAATGTAATTATGTTATCATTTTTTTTTTTTTGTGATGACCACCTCCTGAGCCTCCCCCCTAGACCAAACAGAAAAAGGATATGCAGCATGGTCGTCATGAAGTGGGCGGCATCTTGTCCTCGGGGGTGGAGCTTTCTTGCAGTGGGAGGCGTGTATTCAGGTATTCTTCCCGGCCAATTCCACTGAGGTGCCTGTGGTCAGCAAAACTTGGAATGGACCATCATATCTGGGTTCAAGAGAATGTTTTCTCACAAATTTCTTTACCAGCCCCCAATCTCCAGGCAGTAGTTGGTGTGTTCCTGTATCTAATTCAGGATCTGGAATGGAAGAAAACACCTGGACATGCATTTGGGTTAATTCTCCTGATAATGAGGTCACATAATTAGTCAACACATCAGATTGCAACTGTAACTGTTGTGGAAAGTGACAGCCAAGTCTGGGGGCTGAACCAAACTAAATTTCATAAGGGGATAGGGCATATTTCCCCCGGGGTGTGTGTCTGACACTGAACAGGGCAGTGGGCAAACTGTCTGGCCGACTCATGTTAGTCTTTTGGGCCATCTTCTAACATCCTGTTTTTCTAGTATCCCTTTCATCCTTTCTACCTTCCCGCTACTTTGAGGGTGGTAAGGGGTGTGTAGAGCCAACTGAACCCCCAGTGCTGCCCTAATCTTTTGTAAGGGTTGCTGTGAAGGCTGGGCCTGATCGCTCTCTATCACCTCTGGGACCTCAAATCTACATACTATCTCACTCAGTAGTTCCTTAGCTGTGGTCCTGGCAGTCATGTCCACCTCCACTAGGGGGCGTATTCGAATCTGTCACTCCTTTGACATTTGGGAGTGATCAATTTGTATCCTCTGGAAGGGGTATAGAGCTTTTGCCAGGTGCTTCTTCTGTGCCTTTTCTGTACATTCTGGGTTACATTTGTCGCAGATAGTGCATGATCTGCAGAAGTTGTTGGTCAATGAAGTAACTCATAAGTTCATAAGAGTCTTTGTCAAGTGGGCAGTTCCATTTCCCCATTGCACCATGGCTGGGTACATACTCCTGGGTAGACAAGGCTTCTTGCTGCACTCGAATAGTCCATCTCTGAGAGTTCCTCCTCTCCGTTTTCCAGCTTTCCTTCTCATCCGGACTTGCTGCTTCCTGTAATTATTTCAGATAAACTCTGTCCACTGGGAGAGTCTGTAGGATAAGCACAGGGTGGTCTTCTTCTACCACCCTGCTGTCCACTTCCCGTGGAACACTGGCTGTCTGTTTGGCAGCTGAATCGGCTAGATTGCCTCGAGCTTCCTTCGAGTTTAGTTTGTCGTGTGCTTTACTTTAGAATAGTCACTTGGGTTGGGAGAAGCAGGGCGTCCATCAAGTCCTTGATGGCTGAGTTATGTTTCACAGGTGTTCCTGCAGCCGTCAGGAACCCTCTGTCCTTCCAGATAACACCAAAATCATGGGCAACGCTGAAAGCATATCTTGAGTCCGTATGAATGTTGGCTCTTTTTCCCTCTGCCAATTTACATGCTGTAGTAAGTGCTTGCAGCTCTGCCACCTGTGCAGACATCACCGGCGGTAAGGTTTCAGTTTGGAGAACCGAGTTTTCAGTGGTGACCTGGATCCTGCAGGGGTATTTCACTCACGGTGGGGATATGCGTGGTTTCCAGCCGCATTCGTTCGATGCAGTTATGGGGTGACAAGTCAAGACTCGACTCCTCCTCCTTACCCCCCTCGAGAAGTGGAAGAAGGGTGGTAGGTTTCGGTGTTTGACAACGTAATAGAGTAATGCTGTCTAGAAGGTAGAAACACAGGAGTCTCAAGTGTCTGGCAATGGACAGATGTTTCGGCTGGATCTTGGTGGAGTATGGGAGCAATGTCATGGGGAGCAAGCAGAACAAGGCAGAGTCCGAGAGCCAAGTTTGAAGTTTTGTCAAACAAGGCTTGTGCAGCAAAGACAGCTCACAGACACGATGGGCCTCCTCTTGTTATTGCATCCAGCCAACAGGAATAATATCCTATAGGGCGTAGGCAGATGCCGTGTGATTGGGCGAGTACACCTGTAGCATGTCCAAGATGTTCGGATACAATAAGCTTGAACGTTTTGTCGTAGTCTGGGAGCCCTAGCACCAAAGATGGTGTGCTTGAAGGCCTCAAAGTTGGATATTGCTTCAGGAGACATCTGGAAGGGGTCTGATTTCAGGGCATCATACAAAGCTTGCATCAGTAGGGAGCCTTCTGGAATCCATGCTCTGCAATACGAAATTAGTCCAAGGAAGGAATGAAGGGGCTTCTGGCCTTGTGGCAGTGGGATGTCAGAGATTGCTTACACCCTGTCTTCAGTGAGGTGTATTGTCCCATGGGACAAGAGAGTGTCCAAGAACAATTACAGATGTTGAGCACCACTGCAATTTGGGCTTTGAGGCTTCGCAACCCTGTGTGGCAAGATAGCCCAACTGGCTTTCTGAGGTGACTTCAACAGTGGGTAAGTCAGCTGCACAGTGTGGAAGGTCATCAACATATTGGAGGAGAGTCACTTCCAGGTGATCCTCTTGTTATATGTCAAGGATGATAGCCATAGCGTTTGCAAACTAGCTTGGAGAGTTCTGTGCCCCTTTTTGGCATAATAGTCTGGGTACGTTGCTGCTTCTTTTCGTGGGAGAAGGCAAAGAGGTACCTGCAGGAAGGATGCAGGGGTACACTGTAGAATGCATTTGCCAGGTCCACCACAGTGAAGTACTCAGCCATTGGAGGTACAGCTGATAAGGTATGTGGATTTGGCACAATTGGGGTGTCCAACACTGTGACTTCGTTAATTGCTCGCAGATCCTGCACCATCCTGTATCTGTCAGGTTCTCCCTTAGGTGTTTTCTTCTTGACAGGAAAAAGAGGTGTATTACATGGTGAGGTACAGGGGATCAAGGCCCCATTCTGGACCAAGGCAGCTACATGTTTTGAGATAGCTTCTGATTGAGCCAACTTAAGTGGGTATTGTGGTTTCCGGGGCAATGATGCGCCCTCTTTGAGCTTGACTGAAACTGGTGGCACTTTTAAGTGACCAATGTCTTCCGGGCCTGTGGACCATAGACACGCAGGAATTCTGTCAAGTACTTCTTTTGGTATTGAACTTGGAGTTATTGCTTCATGAAGTGTCATCAGGAGAGGCAGAGAATACAAAGCAGATGAGTCTTCCAAGGATAGGGGAGTATGTAACTTCACCCCCCTATAGGTGTGAAAATGAATGACGCCTGTAGTCTGGACAGCACATCAGCTCCTTGTAGATTCAAGGGACATGTAGAGGACACCACAAATCTGGTAGGCAAATCAGGAAATGTCCTCACTTGGAGAGGCTCAGTGAGTGGACTGGAGCGGGGCACCCCATCCACTCCCACGCAGCAAACATCAATAGTGGAAAGGAAAGAATTATCAGGCAGGTCCTCAGCCCTCAACACACTCCTGGCTGCACTCATGTCAATGAGACAAGTGGTAGGTTTTCCTTGTATAGGTAACGTGACCTTTGCTAGGGGTCCCCCAGTCTCATTTGAGGACACTGTCATAAGGGGTGACACGGGTTTGCCCATTTCCTAGCATGAGTTGGGGCGTGGTGGTGAAGGTCTATGTCCACGTTGCCCTTCGCGGGGATCCCTGTCATGTCTCAGATGTCTTGGGGCTCTGCGTACTCTTCTGATGTGACCCCGCTTCCCACAGTTGTAACAGATGATCTTTTCCCTGGTATTGGGCAGTGGTGGTGGACGAGTGTAGGCAGGATCTTCGTCTTGTGTTACCATGAGGGGCGTTGTTTTTTTTTTTCCTTTTTGGTTTTCTATCCCTCTGGCCACCAACAGTAAATTGGACATTTTCATTGAGCGATATTCAGGGTGGGCCACCATCAGGCTTTTTCTGATATCCTCTCTGAGTCCTGAGACAAAAGCAGATGATAACATGTGTGTGTGTGTGTGTGTGTGTGTGTCTTTTCATAGAGGGAGAAGCCCAGATCATCAAAGGCCTGTATGAGTCTAGCATGATACTTCTCCACAGACTCCCCTTTATCTTGGGCAATATCTTAGATTGTGGTGGTCTGATCTGCCAATTTCTCCTTTGCCCAGTCGCGGAGTTGTGCACAGAACTCCAAGCCTGAGGTATAAGAAGTGGCACTTGCCAGGCAGGCATCATTGAAGGCTGTCTGCATGACTGGCCAAAAGACATGTCCTGCTTTAATTTGGCATAGGCTGATCAAGTCTCTCCAGGCAGCTGAGTAAGCTTCTTGTATCTGCACTATCCTGCGGTAGAAGGGCATTGGCTGTTTCTCTGGGTCAGGCAGACTTGTCACTAAGGTTGCTGCTTGTGATGGGGTAAAAGCGACATACATCACCAGTGCCCCTTCTGGTAACCGAGACTGGTGTTGGGGCGGGGGCTGAGAATGGGCACTGTTTCTCATGGTTGTCAGCATATGTTTGAGATCCTCTCGGAACTATGAGTCCGGAGCCGGATTAGGGGTTAAATCAGCAGGTGGCCTTGCTGCCTGTTGTTGGTCTTCCCACTCGGACGCTTCTTTATCATTAACATATCCGGCCTGTGAAAGTAGTGCTTCCATATTAGGGAAGACAGGTGTGTGGTAGGAACCATCCTGGTTTAAAACGGGGAGAACTGGTTATATGCCATGGCTGGGCCTATTGGGTGTACCAAGATGGCCTCCGGCAGGAAGTGCACTGGGCTGTGCCTGAAGTGAGGGCTTGGGTGTACCAAGATGGCCTCCTGGGAGTGGTCACAGTGGGTTGTGCTCGGGTTGGGGTGGTGAGAAGGGAGTGGGCGTTAGTTGTCCCTCTCCTCCTTCGTTCCAGTTTTTTGTATATGGGGGCGGTACAGTCACATTTAACTCTGTGATACACATACATAGTACAATTTGCATCTTTCTTGATTTCCTCTTCTATCCAACCTTCTTTGTGCAATGACCTTGCCGTCCTGTACCATGCTTCTGCCACATCCAATAAGCCGTTATCACACAGACTCTACTTTTTCTTCTTATCAGCACATGCCATTCTTCTGCTTCTTGCAACATCTTTTCTCCTCTTCTAATATCACATTCTAGCATTCCCTTCTCTCTCTCCTTCTCTCTCTCCTTCTCTCTCTCTCTCTCTCTCTCTCTCTCTCTCTCTCTCTCTCTCAGCGGATGGCTTAAGAGGAGAATACAGGCAACAAAGTGGTTAATACTCCTCTGACTGCTGTCTTATCAAAGAATTCCTAGGGTGGGGGCTCGCATCCCTGCGAGAGATCTGTCTCCTAGCACACTCCTGACTGTTCGAGGGTCAAAACTAGCACGTCAGAGGTGGTGTGGAGCAGTGGCTTATGGCCCAACTGATCCTTCAGGTAGCCACTTTCTCTCACTGTCACCCTCTTCGTGTATATCAAACAGTAATGGACAAATACACACACAGGACATGACACCTGACACTCTTTGAACTGCAAAGATAGCTCTCGGGAAAAGCTCATCTGAGTCACAAGACTGCCAAATTCCAGCTAGCCTTTCAAACTGCCCTCATTCACAGTTTGAGCTAAACCCTCAGGACAGCTTTCCCGAGCAGAACATTCATAGACGTTTCGCAAGACTGCCACATCCGCAAGCCTTCTTTCAAACTGCCCTAATTCACAGTTTGAGATTAACCCTCAGAGGTCCTACACAGCCAACCTCGAGTAACCCCGTCTATAAATGCCTGCAGAATTCCACCCCACCACCAGAGGTAGAATCTAGGGGTGAGGATGGACACACGCCTGCAGCTGCACTTTCAGTCTGCTAAATTTGCAGCCCTTCAGAATGACAGACACTGAACAGATAATAGTCAGCAGAAAACCATTAGCAGGTTCGTTAAAACGGCTTCAGGCGAGAAATAAGTTACCTGCCTCTTTGAACAATCGAAAGGAGCCAACAAGACCAAATCAACCAGGCAAACCAGAGAAGTCGTACAAATGGTAAGGATAAATATGCTTACCGTACTGTTAGGGCTGCGCGCTTAACCCCCTTCTCTGGTCTGGCCAGCCGTTCAGTCCTGGAATGCAGTCTCCCTTCGATTGTGGCCTGAAAGCCCCCACACATGGGCGCCAGTTGAAATGGATAAGAACTATAAATTAGTTCTTGGTTATCTGCTGCTATTCCTAATTAAAAGTATAAATGTGCATGCACATTAGAAGTAAACACTCTCTGAGATATGTTCAGCTCAGGCTACTTCTAAATACTGATTTATTGGTGGGCGGTGTTGATATTTTATACAGAAAGATACGTCATTACTATGTCAGTCTAATTGGTACATCTCATTGGTTACAATACAAGAGAAATGAAGAAACTTGATGCTTGAAGTTTGGTTGAAACTGGTTCTGTTATCTCAAATGAATTCTTCTAACGCGTGGGATGTGGGGGGTACCCGCCATCTTGGCTCCGAACAGAAAGTCAATCTGTATATTACATAATAAGTAAGGAACATGTATATACATACGCAAATAGACATTTTCTGATTATCATTATGTACATTGGATTCCTTAACAGTATCCCTGTGAGCCAGGTTCAAGAATCTCCCTAACAGGGCCACAGAAGACAGTAAAAACCCTCGTAACAAATCCATCCAACACCAGTCCCTTTTTAGCTTCCTTAGTATCCAGTTTATTTTTTATTGGTATAAAAATAAAAAACAGTTAAGGCCTGGTTCACACCTCTGTGTTTTTGGTGCTTTTTTCAGAAACGCACTACAGTCCATTTAACATGGTTTCCTATGGGACACATAAACATCAATGCTTTTTTTTCAGCGGCTGCATTTTCGGAAAGGGTCAGGGACTTTTTAGGACACAAAACAGTGCTTGTTTTGGTTAAATAGACTTCAGTGGAGAAGCTGCTGAAAAGCATGTAGTACGTTTTTGGCCATGATTTTACTACAATTTTGCAGCGATTTGCGTTTTTTTTAAATTGGACCAACAACAAATTGGCCAAAAAAACAAGCATAAAAAAATGAAAATCGCGGTAAAATCGCAAGTACACAAAATGCACCAATTGCAAATTACATGCATGTGAACCAAGCCTTCATGTTATGCGAACGTTAACATTTTTATTGTATCTGTTGCACACCTTTTTAAAAAAAAAATCTAAATAAACTGGTGTACTGAAGTGTTATACGGAATGTCTAAAACTAAATTGGATCATCGTGTTATATGTACAATGTGAAAAAACAGTCCTTGTTTACTATGTGGACACTGATCGGCTGCTGAGCTTTACATTGCCTTATTGATTAAGCCTACATTCATGCATTTATGTACTCTTTCCATTCTTCTTGGCAGGTATGTCCGTGCACTGGGTGCTCTGTACATGCGACTGACAGGGACTGCGACTGACTGCTACAAATATCTTGAGCCCCTCTATAACGATTACCGGAAAATCAAAGTTCAGAACAGGGATGGAGGTAATTTGTGTAGGATGGACTCCGAGTATGTTCACACCTGCAGTAGTTGCTCCGAATTTCTTCACAGCATCAAGAAGTTGATGAGCAGATATAGAAGAAAAAAAAATCTTAGTGCAAGCGGGCAAATTTTGCATGTTTTTTTTCTTTGGAGCAGAAGCACAGAGCATGCCTGCAGTCTTGTACAGCAGTAGTGATTGGCTGTTCTTATGATAAATGGGACCTCTGAGTGCGTTTAGGTGAAAACTAAAGGCCTTTTTTTTATAGTTTCATCTAGGCTCCCTGCTGCTGCAGACTGATATGGAAATCTGTTAGTAGGCAGGCCATAAAATTATGTGTAGAATTTTAGACTGCTTCCAGTGCAGAAGTCTCACCCTTCAAGGGAGATGTACAAAGAGAGGCTTAAGCCCCGTACACACGAGAGGACTTATGTCCGACAGACTTCCGAAGGAGTTCCGTCTGAGTTCCGTCTGAGTTCCGTCTGAGTTCTGCCGGAGTTCCGACGGAGTTCTGACGGACTTTCAGCTGAGCGGACTTGGCCACACACAATCACACTAAACTCTGACGGATTCGAACGTGATGACGTACGACTGGATTCGAATAAGGAAGTTCATAGCCAGTAGCCAATAGCTGCCCTAGCGTCGGTTTTAGTCCGTCGGAATAGCATACACACGAGCAAATTTTTCGAAGGGTCCGGCGGAGTTCCTTCGGAAAAATTTGAAGCATGTTCCATATTCTAAAGTCCTTCGGACTTTGGCGAGTCAAAAGTCCGTTGCAGCCCACACACGATCGAATAGTCTGACGGACTCAGTCCATCCGACTTTGGATGTTGAAAAGTCCGCTCGTGTGTACGCGGCATTAGGTAACTTTTGTGGACATGTTTCATGTTCCCCTTTTATTTAGGGCGGTCAAATTCCCTAACTCCCACCCTCATACTCCTCACCTGAACGTCCAGGTTCTTTTCACTGTAGTCTTCATTTGAATTTACATTGGCCACACCCAGCTGTATTCATTCGCAGATCCATTCAAATGGATCTGTGACTGCAAATGACTACAAGTCTCGTATGTCACTGTAGTAGAGGAAATCATAGATTTCAATGGTGCACATGGTGTAGTCCATTAACTTTTGACAAATCCATAATGGTAAGTACATAACTGCACAGACTTTGAACTGGACTGGTGGAAGAGTCTGTAGGAACCTGTGCATTGCAGTCGCAACATACTGATCATGGTTGCAGAGCTCTGCAAGTTTAATAAATGTGTTTTTTTTTTTGTGAGTGCATTTTTAAATAAAACAAAATCCTAAACTAATCTAATCACTTGGGTTAAAAACCAGAACAAAAAAGCCCCTGTCTTTTGTCTTTCCTATGCACACTTATTTTGCTAGTGTTAAAATGATTAGAGCAGTTGCCCTAATTTGCTTCATTCTGGTACCTTGACTACTGCATTAAGGACAGTGTCTACAGTTGTGTTCATAAGTTTACATACCTTGGCAGAATTTATGATTTCTTGGCCATTTTCAGAGAATATGAATGATAACCCGAAAACATTTTCTTTCACTCATGGTTAGTGTTTTAGCTGAATCTATTTATTATCAACTTTGTTTACTCTTTTTAAATCATAATGTCAACAGAAACTACCCAAATGACCCTGATCAAAAGTTTACATACCCTGGTGATTTTGGCCTTAGAACATGCACACAAGTTGACACAAGGGGTTTGAATGGCTATTAAAGGCAGCCATCCTCATCTGTGTGTGTGTGTGTGTGTGTGTGTGTGTGTGTGTATTAGAGCTGCCACGACGAGTCGACGTAATGGATTACTTTGACGTGCGTGCAGGGCGTCGATGCGTCACAGTGCTCAGTATCTCCCACTCTCCTCCGTGCTGCCGCCCCCCTCTCCGTGCATCTGTCCCCCTCCGTGCCACTGTCCCCCTCTCTTCTCTCCCTCCGTGCTGCTACCCCCCCCCCCCCCCCCCCCCCCGGTATCTCAGGATGGACAGAGTCAGTAACCACTGACTCTGTCCATTCACATAACTGAAACATTGTAACCTCCTGTGATTACAATGTCTCAGTTAATGAATGGAGAGAAGCCGCTGACTTCTCTCCATTCATTATCAGTGCAGCAGAGGCTGCAGAGAAAGGGACCGGGGAATCTCTGTCCCCAGTACCTTTCCCTGTCTCAAATGGGAGATGTCGGAGGTCTGTTAAGACCCCTGATATCTCACCATAGTCCCCCCAACAGGGCTGATAAAAAAAATTGCAATAAATAATAAAAAAAATTGTAAAAAAATAAAATAAAACAAAACACACAGACACTGTCCCCACACACCCTCCCCCTTAAAAAAAAAACATTGCAAAAAATAAATTAAACATTCTTGAACTTCTGAACAGAAAATATAAAGTTAAGATAAAAGAATATATATATTCTTTTATCTTAACTTTACAAAAAATAATTACATAAAAAAAAAAAGGTAAGAATATAAGTACATTATTTTTTTTTTTTTTGTACTTATCATTTTTTGTAAGGTTATCCAAAGGATAAATTAGCTAATCAAACAAAAAACCACTAGATTCATTAAAAAAAAAAAAAAAAATCGGATAGCCAATGACTAATCGAAAAAACAATCAATAGATTAGTCGACAGACAAATTAATCGTTAGTTGCAGCTCTAGTGTGTATGTGTGTATAAAAATTGACAATGCTAATCAGCAGTGTTCAAACTCTTCTGTTGAAACCAAACCACGGTCAGGTAGACAAACTGAAATTTCAGTTTCTGCCAGGAAAATTGTTCAGGGTGCAAAGAAAACCCCACAAATAACTTCAGGTGAAATACAGGACTCTCTGAAAACATGTGGTGTGACTGTTTCAAGATGCACAATAAGGAGGCACTTGAAGAAAGATGGGCTGCATGGTCGAATTGCCAGAAGAAAGCCATTGCTACACAAATGCCACAAAGTATGCCGCTTATAATATGCCAAACAGCACAGAGGCAAGCCTCCAAAACTTCTGGCACAAAGTCATTTGGAGTGATGAGACCAAATTTGAGCTTTTGGCCACAACCATAAACACTACATTTGGAGAGGAGTCAACAAGGCCTATGATGAAAGGTACGGAGGTGGATCGCTGATGTTTTGGTGATGTGTGAGCTAAAATAGGCACAGGAAATTTGATCAAAGTTGTTAGCAAGATGAATGCAGGGAGCTGCTCATGGGACGTACTTGGACATTCCAACATGACAATGATCCAAAACGCAAGGCCAAGTCGACCTGTCATTGGCTACAGTAGAAAAAAGTGAAGGTTCTGGAGTGACCATCTCAGTCTCCTGACCTCAATATCATTGAGCCACTCTGGGGAGATCTCAAAGGTGCAATTCATGCAAGACTGCCCAATAATTTACAGGAACTGGAGGATTTTTGCCAAGAGGAATGGGCAGCTTTACCATCTGACAAGATAAGGAGCCTCATCCACAAATACCACAAAAGACTTCAAGCTGTCATTGATGTTAAAGGGGGCAATACACGGCATTAAGAAATTGGGGTATGTAAACTTTTGATCAGGGTAATTTGGGTAGTTTCTGTTGCCATTATGTTTTAAAAAGAGTAAGCACAGTTGATTGATAATGGCTTCAGCCAAACACCAACCATGAGTGAAAGAAAAGTTTTTGTTTTGTGTTCTCTGAAAATTGGCTAAGAAATCATAAATTCTTCTAGGGTAGGTAAACTTATGAGCACAACTGTATATAGAGCTCTGTGCATGTTATCTGAGCACTGCATTGTGGAAACTTTTTTTTTTTTTTTAATAATTCATAAATGAATGTAATCTTTGTCTCTGTTTAGAATTTGAATTGATGCATGTAGATGAATTCATAGACCAGCTTCTGCATACTGAACGCGTGTGTGACGTCATATTACCTCGGTTACAGGTAAGCTTTTTCTTTTGCTTTCTCGCATCTGTCAACGTTAACCCCAGATGTCTCTTTGGATGAAATCGTGTACAGGCAGTACCTGAGTTACACACACATCCAACTTGCATACGACTCATATTTATGAATAGAGGGAGACAACGGGAAGTGAGAGGAAATCTACCCCTAGGAAGGGAAGTTCACTCCTGTAAGAGTTATCATGGGGAAAAATGTGTCTCCACTGAAGCTTTATCACCAACAATCCAAAATTTTAAAAATCCAATTGGGACAGAAAGTGAAACGAAATCTTCTGAACAGAGATACAGACAGGAAAACATTACAGGGTGTTAACCCTTCTCTATGATATCCAATAAACTGTCAGACGTGTGCTGGGACTGTCCTGAAACCAACACTGCCAGACAGAAGAACAGTACTCTAGGTAATTTTATAAAAACCTAATACACGTGAAGTATTGCAAAGGCAAGAGCAGAGTGATTTCACCTTTTTATACAAAGCGGGTTGCCTGGCATTCTGCTTTAACAACAAACCATTTTATAAGTTACATTTCTAACATAACTAAATGAGTACTGTATTGAATCATAAAAATGAAAAAATCAGTTGATGCTGGTATCACACATACAGTGGAACCTTGGATTACGAGCATAATTAGTTTCAGGAGAATGCTTATAATCCAAAGCACTCTCATATCAAAGCGAGTTTCCCCATAGAAGTCAATGGGAACTAAGATCATTTGTTCCACATTGACCTCTATTACATGCAATACCGCATGTAACCAGAGGTGGGGGGGGTCCCAGAGAGCCTCGGGAACAGAGTGTTTCCATGTATTTATGAACGTCTCCGAACTGTTCTGTGTCCCTGGTGCCCCCGCACTTCTGGCCAAATGCGGTACTGCACACCCCATTAGCTTGAATCCTGATCATTTTGCGAGACAACACTCGCAAACTGAGTCTGAATAAAAAAAAAAAAAAAAGAAGTAAGTTGTACGTCTTTCAAAACGCTCGTTAACTGCGTTACTCAGAAACCAAAGTTCCACTGTATATGCAGCATCACAGAGGTGTTCCTTATTCTGATGTTTGTGCTGGAAGTGCAGTCCCAGTGTGAAGACCGAGTTTTCACTGCCAGTTCTTGGTTTTGCACTGAAAAACGGTTGCTGGGAGGACTGACATAAAGTGGTTGTGTAGTAATTTTTTTGAACTTTTACCTACAGGTAAGCCTATAATAAGGCTTACCTGTAAGTAAAAAAAAATATCTCCTAAACATGTATGGTTTAGGAGATATTGCCCTCGCAATGCGCCACTGACTGCAGCGCCGCATGCACACAGGGGATTCTCCACTGAAAGTTCAGCAGAAGTCGCACCCTGACGGAAAGAAATCTCCCGCATGCATGCGCAGGAGTGACGATATCGTGGCTCCGGCCACTTGCAGCGATACCCGGAAGACACGCCGAGGGAACATGCCAGCTTCCTCGGCGTGCATCGGGCTAGATGTCGGGGCCTCGTTCTAAGGTAAGTATTTCGTAATGAGCTAGTATGCAGTGCATTATGCCTTTTCCTTTGCAGGTCAAAAAAAAAAACTTCAGCGGGTTTACTCCGGCTTTAAAGAGGAACTGCGGTCACATAATTTGTTATAAAAACATATTTGCCATTCTGAAGCTTTTCTCCAATCACTTTGCTTATTATTCTATATATACTGTGATTCTGTACTTGCCAAACGTGCTGCAGAAATCTCCCTCCACTAAGTCTGGCTTTAGCCATTTTAACTGTGGGTAGCTTAAGCTGCTGCCTGTTCACTTTCTGGATTTACAGATGCACACCTCCAGCTCTGCAGCTCTCATTGACTCAACTCCTCCCTTCCTGACAAACGCACAAGAGTGAGAGCGAGAGTTGTGCATGATGTCATAAGCCTAGGCTAATGACCAGATAAGAAACAGGAAGTGGGCTGTATAAGGTATTTACTGGAAGAAAAAAAAAAGTGTTTTTATTATCCAAAGATAAAACAACAAGGGCAGAAGATTTAATAGATGGAAAGATGAAAACATTACTAAGGTCTGCTTTAAAAACAGGTCTGGAGTCAGGCCGCGTACACACGCGGGGACTGTTCGCTCAACTTTGTCCGCTGAACAGTGTTTCAGCGGACAGTCCGCTCGTGTGTGGGCTTCAGCGGACAGTTTGACGAACAAAGTTTTTTGGAAATTCCGAAAAACTGTCCGCTGAAACTTGGTTTGAGCGGACAGTCCGCCCGTGTGTGGGCCAGTCCGCTGTACTTTCGAAATGAGCGGACTGTTCCCGCCCGGAGAAAAGTCTGCTCATTTCGAGCGCGTCTCCAGGTAGGCGGGGCCCGCGACGTCTCCGCCGCCTGGAGTGAACTTAAAGGGGAACCCCAACGCCGAAAAAAATCGGCGTGGGGGTCCCCCCAAAGTCCACAACAGACCCTTGTCCGAGCACGCTACCCGGCCGGCCAGGAAAGGGGGGCGGGCGAGCGCGCCCCCCCTCCTGAGCCGTACCAGGCCGCGTGCCCTCAACATGGGGGGTGCCTTGGGGAAGGGGGGGCCGCGCGGCCCCCCCACCCCAAAGCACCTTGTCCCCATGTTGATGAGGACAAGGGCCTCTTCCCGACAACCCTGGCCGTTGGTTGTCGGGGTCTGCGGGCGGGGGGGCTTATCGGAATCCGGGAGCCCCCTTTAATAAGGGGGCCCCCGGATACCGGCCCCCCACCCTATATGAATGAGTATGGGGTACAATGTACCCCTACCCATTCACCTGTAAAATAAAAGTACCCAAAAAAAAACACAACACACGAGATAAAATATTTTATTGCACAGCTCCGGGGGTCTTCCGTCTTCGGGGGTCTTCTCGCCGGACTCCTCCGCTATCTTCTTGTAGCTCTTTTGCTAGCGGAGGAGTCCGGCTTTCTTCCTCCCCGCCGCCGGCCTCTTCTCCCGACTTCGGGGGTCTTGTCCCCCTCTTCGGTTCTTCTGCCGGGCCACCGCGCCTTCTTATAGCTCTTTTACAGGCGGTGGCCCGGTCTTCTGTCGCCGCCGCCTTCTCTTCTTCTTCTTCTTCTTCTTCTCTTCTTCTTCTCTCTTCTTCTCTCTTCTTCTCTCTTCTTCTCTCTTCTTCTCTCTTCTTCTCTCTTCTTCTCTCTTCTTCTCTCTTCTTCCTCTTCTTCCTCTTCTCTCTTCTCTCTTCTTCCTCTTCTCCAGGAGATGTTGACACGTTGCTGTCTCCGGCCGGAATGCCAGAGCCGCGCTGCGTGGCCACTTATATAGTGACAATGGGGCGGTGTCACATGGTATATGTCACATGGGTTGGTCACATGGGTTGATGTCACATGGGGACTATGACATCATAAGGGGGCGGGGTCACCATGTGACATATACCATGTGACACCGCCCCATTGTCACTATATAAGTGGCCGCGCAGCGCGGCTCTGGCATTCTGGCCGGAGACAGCGACGTGTCAACATCTCCTGGAGAAGAAGAAGAAGAACGGAAGGCGGCGGCGACAGAAGACCGGGCCACCGCCTGTAAAAGAGCTATAAGAAGGCGCGGTGGCCCGGCAGAAGAACCGAAGAGGGGGACAAGACCCCCGAAGTCGGGAGAAGAGGCCGGCGGCGGGGAGGAAGAAAGCCGGACTCCTCCGCTAGCAAAAGAGCTACAAGAAGATAGCGGAGGAGTCCGGCGAGAAGACCCCCGAAGACGGAAGACCCCGGAGCTGTGCAATAAAATATTTTATCTCGTGTGTTGTTTTTTTGGGTACTTTTATTTTACAGGTGAATGGGTAGGGGTACATTGTACCCCATACTCATTCACATACTCATTCCCGCCCGCAGACCCCGACAACCAATGGCCAGGGTTGTCGGGAAGAGGCCCTTGTCCTCATCAACATGGGGACAAGGTGCTTTGGGGTGGGGGGGCCGCGCGGCCCCCCCTTCCCCAAGGCACCCCCCATGTTGAGGGCACGCGGCCTGGTATGGCTCAGGAGGGGGGTGGGGGGCGCTCGCTCGCCCCCCTTTCCTGGCCGGCCGGGTAGCGTGCTCGGACAAGGGTCTGTTGTGGACTTTGGGGGGACCCCCACGCCGATTTTTTTCGGCATTGGGGTTCCCCTTTAAGTCCATTCCAGGCGGCGGAGCCCGCGACGTCTCCGTCGCGGGCCCCGCCTACCTGGAGACGCGCTCAAAATGAGCGGACTGTTCCCTCGTGTGTGGGCGAGTCCGTTCATTTCAAAAGTTGCGCGGACTTAGTACGACGAACAAAGTTTGCCGTATTTGTCCGCTCAAAAGGTGCCGTGTGTGGGCAAGTTCGTTCATTCAAAAGTTTGAGCGGACTGTTTGACGAACTTAGTTTTGGCAGACAGTCCGCCCGTGTGTACGCCGCCTCACTCTGTTGCCTCTTACATACAATACATAAGAACAGTACAAATGGCCATTACCCCCCCCCCCCCCTATAACTGGCATTTGCAGCAAGGAGCACAGGGAAGGGCAATGCATTTCAAACAAAACCAAAGAACATTCCTAGCTCAACTTACCAACCAGCCTGCAGCCAACCGAATTCTCCTAACAGCGTTAAAAACGGGGGTTTAGTTTGCATACCTTTTCAAAGACATGTGTAAGCTGCAGAGCCACTCCAAGGCACCCCAGTATTATCTGCAGTCCCAACACTAAATTAGTGGGCTCCCTCCAGGCTCATCATCTATCTATCACTATATATGTGCTTCCCAGATTTATAGAGTAGCATTTGTAGTGGCAAAGCAGAGTAGAACTGTCTGAAAAGGGATTACATTGATGCAGTTGGCCAGCTTAAACACTCTTTGCAAAATGTGTGAACGAAATATCCCTATTTTTTTTATTGTAAAGTTTACTAGAAGGAGAGTATAGCAGTGTGCAGAGGGCTCATCCAGTGTTTTTTGTGTTACCATGCGGTCACACCCTTTTAGCACATGGGATCATATGCATGTACAAGCTACTGCGATCTGAGCACAGGTATATCTTGTTTCTTTTGGTTGGTAAGCTGAGCTTGGAACTTGGGTTTGTTTAAAAACATAAGAATAAACCTACAGAACCTATCTTTGTAACCCAAGGACTTCCTGTAATATGCCATGTAATACTGAACTACAAAAAAAAAAGAGACTCAAATGAATCCAGCTAATAATTTTAATAATACCGCATTATATTTATTTTTTTGTATGATCTTGTATGATCTTCTTGCAGTCCCTGAACACTCAATTGTGCTGGAGGGCTTATGTACTAGCAAGCTGCATGTTGATAGAAGCAGAATCCTGTCCAATAACAGGTTGGGGGAAGTACAAGATCGGTTACTGTGAGTTTTGCTTAACTGCAGCAGAGAAAAAGCCGGTATCCTGCCGAGTCAGACTATAGGCTGTAAAGTGTGGCAGAGCTGTGCAAATCTTAAGACTGGATGAACAGAAATACTAATTATTTTGCTAGGTATAACAGATATTTGTATGCATATCATCTATGTATGCAATAGTTTGCCTACAGTTTAGCTGACAATAAACGGTAATGTTTTTGTTTCCCTGTACAAAATCGCCTCCTGGTGAGATTAGATACTCCTTCCTTCTTTCTTTCTTTTTTTTTTTTTTTTTTTTTTTTTTTTTTTTTAAAGGATTTGTGTTGCGTCTGTCAAACATTTGACAAGTTGAAAATGACGCCTCTGTCGTATTACATACAAGAGCCCAATCCAAAAAAGGGATAAAATATAATTTGCCTCATGCCGCGGAATACATTCATACCTCTTTGGTGTGGTGCATTAAAGCCCAGCTCCAGGAAATATAAGAATTCCACCCTTGCACTAAGCCCCTCCCCTTTTCAGGGGGTAGGAGTTAATTGCTGGTCTCGTCTATGGTGTTTCACATGTGTCTTTCACTTATCTGTTTTCTTGCTCCAGTATTCTCCTCCTCCCGACACTCCGGTCTTTGGGCCTTGGTGTCATCACGTACAATACAGGGACAGGACCTGTACATGGCAGTGATAGGCTGCTGGTAACCACATCTATCCATGCCTGTTCACATGACTATGGCTGGACGTAATATGTGTGTGTCCAGCAGCCATCCCCCATGGGT
The DNA here is from genome assembly GCF_037356315.1 of Lithobates pipiens. NCBI lineage: Eukaryota > Metazoa > Chordata > Amphibia > Anura > Ranidae > Lithobates > Lithobates pipiens. Next base: position 280,203,046 of record NW_027507785.1, on the reverse strand, counting down.
AATTTCTGGCTTTGCAAACGGGCACGCATAGCTGTGGACGCTGACAGCCTGTGATTTCGTTGTACGGACTTGTCTGCTGCTATCCGCCTGTAGCTGTCAATCCCAGTGATAGGAATGTAGATTGTCTAGGGGTGAGTTAACCCTCAATATCTCTGTTAAGGTGTGACTTTCAATCCCCACAGGCCTGTGAGATTAGCCCATTGAGACAATGATACAAGACAACTAAGTCTCTCCAAGCAAATCTAAATCTTTATTCTTTGGTGTGAATATTTAAAGGGGCTTTCAGAAACTACCACCCTTTGAACGTGTCATTCAGATTGTCCAATCAAATACAACTACAGTCTATGACAAAAGTGAATCAGTTTTTTCTGATTTATAAAATGTCACATGATTTCAAGTAAATAGTAGCTAAATTATGAGAAATTAAACTAGATTAGCAATACTCAAGCATATCTATTTGTGAAGTGGATTTAGAGAGACACAAAATGGAAACTGATTGTTATAAGAATGGAAGCAGTTAAGCTAAATATCCCTTCACCCAATAGTAGTAATCAGTAGATTCCTGGCCCTGGGATTCCCAGTGTGGCAAACGCAAATAGTGACTAAGGTAAATATTTAAATAAACCTGGCCATTCTATGGATCGAAATTTGGCAAGTTTAGAATTTTGATCCATGTGTGACCACTGCTGCTATTTTTCTAATGGATCAGTGCCGCAGGGATGATCATTGTACTTTTTATGGCGGGGAAGTATTCCTGCTGTCAGAATAAAAAGACACAGCAGAAAGGATTCCCCCATCTACCCCAAATGTGTGGATGGGAGCATTGGTTCTGTGTGTGGTGTTTTGTTTTTTGTTTTTTTCCTGGAGATTTGCTTTCAGAATAAACCCTGTTTGCTGCATTTTTGGTACAATGTCCATCAAAGTATTCCTTCCATGGGGATGAATAGTGAAGTTTAAAAGGGGAGTTGGGACTTTATATGAGGCAGGTAGTAAAAATGAATACATACGTGGTAGGCCAATGAGTTTATAGTAACCTATGTCAAAGGTACCTACCTGCAAAGAAAAAAATTAACTTAATTTGGTTGTGACTGAAGCCTTCAGGATGCTTGTAGCGATTTGTTTGCATGCATTCTAGTGAGCGCTGGCTTGACTAACAAAAATAGCTTCTTTCATTTTATGTAATTGGTGTACCTCCTTTTTTTTTTTTTAAAGTGAGAACTGCCTGCAAACCTCCTTAATTTTAGACTTTTTGTGATTTTATGAATGGCAGAAACGCTATGTGCTTGAAGAGACTGAACAGTTAGACCCTCGTGTCAGCGCTTTGGAAGAAGACATGGATGATGTGGAATCTAGTGAAGAAGAGGATGACGACGATGATAAGGTTAATTTGTGGTCTAATAGAGCAATACATTTTACATACACCATATAATATATCTGCAGTTTTAGAATCCATCCATAAGATGTTGTAGAAATATGTTCTATGGACTAAGGCGAATAACGTTTTTATTTTTTTGTGCGTATTTTCCTCCAGGCGTAAATTCTACCAGCTTGTATTGACATGTATTTATTATGTGCCACAGGGCAGAGCTCCCTCGCCAGATCATCACAGACGAAGTTACCGGGATCTGGACCGACCACGTAGATCCCCTTCACCTCGGTATAGGAGGAGCCGCAGCCGCTCACCTAGAAGGTAGGATAACCATAGCAGAGAGTGTGTTTAAAGAGGAACGGTACTCTGAAAGCCATGCCAAAAAAGAGCAGACCGAGGGCAAAGGAATAGTCACCAGGATTGTTTGTAGTCTCTCTGGCGCTGATAGTTTACCCATTACTAACTTGCCATGCTTTGATCTGCACTGTTTCTGTATAAAAGCGGCCATCTTGGTGGAGGCAGGGCTTTACTCTTGTGAGCCAGGAGAACAGTGAGCTGCACAATAGTGACATCACCAAATCTCCTGATCCTAGCAATTAGTGGCAGCAGTGCCTCTGATCTCACACTATGTATACACATCAATCAGGCTGTAGATACAGGAGTGCCCAGGCACCCTCGCATACCAGGAGACCAGATATACCTGTTCTCAAATCCTAATAGCTTGTACATGTATTTAAACTACCAGGTGCTATAGGGGTGTGACCACATGTTAACACTACAAATTCTGGATGGAGCCTCTGCACACTGTTATACACCCTTTCCAACAAACTATGCAATGAAAAACAGACATTTTTAGTTCACATAAATTGCAATACATGTTTAAGCTGGGCAACTGTGTCCAGGTAATCCCTCTTACAGTCTTTCACTGCTCTGCCACTGCAAATGCTACAGTGGACAACATACCAACATGGGGCAAACAGACACAAGTTAAGGGAGATCTACTAGGTTCAGGTCTAGTCGCTGACCTGCGTTACAACAGCTATTTTTCACTTGAGTAGCAATGTCTACTATAGTGATTTCTGGCTTCCAGAGGGATCTCCCAGGTATGGTATATGCATATCCAGTTGCACACCTGGAATTCTTTTATATACAAATTCTGTTTTAGTTTATTGAAAATCCTGCTTCAGTCATTCACAGAATTTGCCTATATTGTAACATTGTGAAGTTCTGTGGACTGTGTTGCTTGGAATGTTCGTTGTACTTCCCTTAGCAATTTTAGATATTGCAATAGGTGCTTGTCCGATGCACCCTTATTCACATTTAATGTTTTGTTGAAGTTCCTCACTGAATTTTTTATTCTATTTTTTGTTTCAGGCGTAGCCGCTCACCCAAGAGAAGGAGGTGAGTATCTGAAAAAAATGTACTATGTTCTCTAGCTCCTTTTTGAAGGCAAGGTGACACATTAGTAAATTATGGAAGATGTTTCCAGAAAAAAGGGCATTTGGTTTGGGGTGTTTGGCAGGTAAGGCTTGCTTAATTGATATTCAAAGCATCGCATAATCTCTGCTGAAGCACAGTGCCTACAGGTGAATAGTCGTGTTTTGACCTCTGGGTCTCATGCCACGTGCTCCGGGAGTGATTTCACTGAAGTACATAGTACACATATGAGACTTTAGGCACAAGGAAAAGGTAAGCCAGTAGCATGTACATGCAGTCCCCGAATTATATACATCCAATTTTACATATGAATCACACTTGAAAATGGAGGGAGACAACAGGAAGTGAGAGGAAATGCACCCTAAGAAGGGAAATTCTCTTATCATATTGGGGGGCAAGGTGTCTCCACTGATGCTTTATCACCAATCCTTGTTTCCACAACAGCCCAAAGTTTTTTTTCTAAATTCAATTGTCACAGGGACAGAAAGTGTCAAACAGCAAAACCAATATTACAAGAGTGTTAACCCTTCCCTATGCTATCCAAAAAAAAAAATACTTTATTTTGGGCTGGAGTTCCACCTAAAAAAAAAAGTACATGTTCCAACTTGCATACAAATTCAACTTAAAGCGGAGTTCCACCCTGAAGTGGAACTTCCGCTCATCGGAACCCTCCCCCACCTCCGGTGCCACAGTTGGCACCTTTCGGGGGGGGGGGGGGTGCAGATATTGCAGGTATTTGCACCCACTTCCGGGCATAGACTCCCACGGGAGTCCTATGCCTCTTCCTGTCCCGCCGCAATGTCTGCTGAGACACACATGGGTCCCAGAGACAGCGAAGACCATTCCCATTGCGCTGCGCGGCTCGCGCATGCGCAGTAGGGAGCCGGGAAGTGAAGATGTGACGCTTCACTTTCTGATTCCCTCACCGAGAATGGCGTCGGCAGCAGCCGGGAGCCAAGCAATTGCTTGACCACGGCTGCTGATGTTGCTGGACTCCAGGAAAGGTAAGTGTTTATTTATTAAAAGTCAGCAGCTGTAGTATTTGTAGTTGCTGGCTTTTAATAAAAAAAAAAAAATTCGGAGTGGACTCCCTCTTTAAGAACAAACCTACAGAACTTATCTTGTTTGTAATCCGGGGACTGCCTGTACATGTTACCTGGAAGTCCTTTCTCCTGGTAAAGCTTATTTTTATGCATTTTCCAGGGAGCTTCCCCATCTTTCATCCTGTAGCGTGTTCATTGTTGGGCTAAAGCAAAACTCTAAATAACTGAGTTAAAGGGTTCTATTAATATTTGCCCAAAGTGCCATTATGTCATTTTAAAGAAAAATCCAGATGGCAAAACGGCCACAAGGTGGTACAATTTTATTTATTTTTCTGAACGGAGTTTATAGACTTGTTTTGCTTTCTACCCACAGTCCATCGCCTCCACGCCGGGAAAGACATAGGAGCAAAAGTCCAAGGAGACACCGGAGCAGATCGAGAGAACGACGTCACAGGTCCAAATCCAAATCTCCAGGTAAATGTTTTATTTTTTATTTTATTTTTTATTTTTTTTTATGGCACAATAAACCAGATTTAGTTTAGCTTCAGTCAAGCCTACACTTATTGCACAAGGGGGGTAAGGGGAGAGAGAGCTCCTTGGCTACTTTTTTTTTTTATTGTCTTTTACAGATGACTTAAAAAGAACCTGTAATATATTCTTAAAAAGAATACCTTGATTTATATAATGTGATGGTTGCGCTAAGAAACGTATCTGTAATGCAATCAGATAAACACCTCTATTAAAGTTCACGGCAAATAAATGTTTGATGCACATTTGATTTACCGTACACTTTTACCTTGCAGCTTATGAACAATTGGAAAATGGTGACAGCATAGCACTCTATTATAGTGTAGTAACTCGATAAGCTTGCAAAGATCAGTGGGGTAGTTTAGTAACCCATAGCAACCAATCTGATTTCAGTGTACTGATGGCTGTTGTGCATGCCATCACTTGACGCATTCTTGTTGGGTTCTGCATTGCTTTGTGGTATTAGGTGGAGGTTTGAAAATATATACTGCTAATTAACATTTATGTGAAAAAACAAAAGTATAGCGCTGACAAAATGGGTCCGAAAACCTTAGAATAAATTTTAAATAGGTACAAATACCTAAACTCAAAAGAAAACTTTGTGCTGAACAAGTGCATACAGCAACATGTGCAGAGTGCAATCCTTAATGTTGTATACATACAATAGTGCATAGATAATATAATGGAAGTGAGAACACATGACATGAATCCTAAAAAATAGGCTAACAACAGTTTGTCAGTCTATGCATGGGTCCACTTAAATGTATGTATACAACATTAAGGATTGCACTCTGCACATGTTGCTGTTTGCACTTGTTCAGTACAAAGTTTTCTTTTGAGTTTAGGTATTTGCACCTATTTAAAATTGTATTCTAAGGTTTTCGGACCTATTTTGTCAGCACTATACTTTTGTTTTTTCACATTTATTATAACTTTGAGTATTAGCTGCTAGTCTTATTTTAGTAGCGCAGTGTTTTTGATTTTTTGTAATTTTAATATTTATATCAACAGGTCACCACAGAAGTCACAGACACAGGAGCCATTCTAAGTCGCCAGAGAGGTAATTGCGCTTGATGTTAACTGCTATATCTCATAAGTATCATTTAACCCTGTCACTGCCATGTCCATATGTCACACCGACCTGGCAGAAGTGTGTGTATACCTGACAAGCCGACATCTGGCTGTCAGATGGAAGCAGTCCAGTGCCTTTTGCAGGTGTCTGATTACTTGCACACACCCCCCCGTAACTTTTTATATTGTAAAAAAAAGTTGCACACCATTCCCGCCCCAAAAAAATTTGTGTGGCCCCACCCCACAAACACGTGTTGGGGCGCCTACACCTGAAAACTTTAAATTGCGATACTCATGTGACACATTGCCGGAGTGAGAAATAATGTGAGCACCAGAATAACCCAAAACTGATGAGCTGGAGGGGGCTTTTAAGGTTCGCCTATGAAAATGATAGGGTACTGAAGTTTAATGCCATTTCACAGGTGCATGCAAATTTTAAGTATTTGGAATGTTGGGTATCTATTAACTCAGTGCTACCTCACCTTGTATATTTTACCAAGAAATTGGGTAATGTATTGCATTTACAGTGCCTTGAAAAAGTATTCGTACCCTTGACATTTTCCACATTGTCATGTTGCAACCAAAAACGTAAATGTATTTTATGTGCTAGATCAACACAAAGTGGGACATAATTGTGAAGTTAAAGAAAAATTATAAATCCATTTATTTTTTTTAAATGTTTTTTTTTTTTTAAATATCTGAAAAGTGTGGTGTGTATTTGTATTCAGCCCCCTTTTACTCTGATACTTTTAAAGTGGTTGTAAACCCTTTAAAACTACTTTGACCTACAGGTAAGCCTAGATTAAGGCTTACCTGTAGGTCCAAGCAATATCTCCTAAACCTATATGGTTTAGGAGATATTTGCCCGTGCGCCGTAGACAGCGGCGCGCAGGCGCACTGAGCGCGGCATTTCCAAGAATGGAGCTGCCGCACGTGTCGATTCCCGTGCGCATGCGCGGGAGTGACGTCATCGCGGCTTCGCCGAATGACAGCGGCGGAGCTGCGAGACGCCACCAACAAGATGGATGCGGCGGACTACAGGGGACAGCGGCGACTTCGCTGGCTCCTGTGTTAGGTAAGTGACACATAATGGGCTACTATGCGATGCATAGTAGTCCATTATGCTTTGCCTTTGCAGGGAATGAAAGAGGAAGTAAACTCATCAGGGTTTACTTCCTCTTTAACATGTGGAACCAATTTCCTTCAGAAGTCACCTAATCAGTAAATAGTGCCCACCTGTGTGTAATTTAATCTCGGTATAAATACACCTTTTCTGTGAAGCCCTCAGAGGTTTGTTAGAAAACCTTAGTGAACAAACAGCATGAAGGCCAAGGAACACACCAGACAGGCAAGGGATGAAGTTCTGAAGAATTTTTTTAAAGTAGGGTTAGGTTATAAAAAAAAAATATATCCCAAGCTTTGCACATCTCATGGAGCATTGTTCAATCCATCAACTGAAAATGGAAAGAGTATGGCACAACTGCAAACCTACCAAGACACGTCCATCCACCTAAACCAACAGGCTGGGCAAATAAAGTATTAATCAGGGAAGCAGCCAAGAGGCCCATGGTAACTCTGAAGGAGCTGCAAAGATCCACAGCTCAGGTGGGAGAATCTGTCCACAGGACAACTATTAATCGTGCACTCCACAAATCTGGCCTTTATGGAAGAGTGGTAAGAAGAAAGCCATTGTTAAACGGAAGCCATAAGAAGTCCCATTTGCAGTTTACGAGAAACCATGTGGGGGACACAGCAAATATGTGGAAAAAGGTGCTCTGGTCAGATGAGACCAAAATTTTACTTTTTGGCCTAAAAGCAAAAAATGGCAGAAAAATAACTGTGCATCACGCTGAACACATCATCCCCACTGTGAAACATTGTGGTGGCAGCATTATGTTGTGGGGAAGCAGGGACAGGAAAGCTGGTCAGAGTTGATGATAAGATGGATGGAGTCAAACCAAAAAATACAAAGAAATCTTGGAAGAAAACCTGTTGAAGTCTGCAAAAGACTTGAGACTGGGATGGAGGTTCACCTTACAGTTGGACAATGACCCGAAACATACAGCTCAGTTTAGCTCAAAGCACATTCATGTGTTAGAATGGCCCAGTCAAGGTCCAGACCCAAATCCAATTGAGAATCTGTGGCAAGACTTAAAAATTGCTGTTCAGACACTCTACATCCAATCTGACAGCTTGAGCTATTTTGCAAAGAATGGGCAAAAATGTCACTCTCTAGATGTGCAAAGCTGGTAAAGACCTCCCCAAAAAGACTTGGGCCCCTTTCACATGGGCTCGTTCAGTTTTACAGTTCCATGGAGTGACGGATGTCAGTGGTGACATGTTCGCTGACATCCGCTCCGCTAAATTCAGGCGGATGGAAACCCTATTTTTCATCCGTCTATCGGATGAAAACGGAAAGGCGGATCCATTTTCATCCAATTCCCCATAGCGTAGAGTGGAGATCTGACCGGTCCGTCTCTGCGCAGTGTGCCGGCTCAGCGAGGATCAACGGAACGATCCTCGCTGAGCAGAGTCCATCAAAACAGACAGCCCAGTGTCAAAGGGGCCTTACAGCTGTAATTGCAGTGATAGGTGGTTCTACAAAGTATTGACTCGGGGAACGGGGATGCTGAATACAAATGCACGCAACACTTTTCACATATTTATCTGTAAAAAATGTTGAAAGCCATTTATCATTTTCCTTCCACTTCACAAGTCTGTGCCACTTTGTGTTGGTCTATCACAAAAAATCCCAATAAAATACATTCATGCTTTTGGTTGTAACATGACATGTGGAAAATTTCAAGAAGTATGAATACTTTTGAAAGGCACTATATGTGCTCTAAAATGAATAATATTGGGTGACTGCTGCTCTGACAGCGAAAGGATTGATAAAGCAGCTGTGTGTAAGATGTGTATATTATAATTTTTTTATTTTTTTTATAGGTCAAAGAAGAGTCATAAAAAGAGTAGACGTGGCAATGAATGAGCAGAGACCGTTGTTTTGTTTTAGGTATTCAGGATTTTTGTACAGAATTATACAATCCTTTCATCTACTTGAAGCACCGCATGATATCCTCCTTTAGTCATCAGCTTCCTAAGATCTTCTTTTTTTTTTTTTTTAAATAAAGCTAATAAACGACTTTTGTTGTGGGAATATTTATTGGGTTAACAAAGCGTATCTAAAGTCAACAAAAAAAGGTAATGTAATACATTGCAGCTTGCTTGCCAGTCCTTAAACTGGATACACACTATACATTTCCTTTTTAAGATTTTTATTTTTTTATATAGTGTGTATCCAGCTTAAGATGTGGTGGGTCTTTTTTTCTGAGTACAGATAAATACCTGTTGATCCTGATATCCAGTTTGTAAATTTAGCTGGGTATTCCTTAGTAGATTTTCTAACAAATATTTGTATAAAAATGATCGATACATTCAATTACTTTTTGAATGTTGTTCAAAAGTACTTCAAAATTTTGTTTGCTTTAAGCATTTGATTTTGGGGTGGATGCACTTTCCCCGAATAAAAACATGCACTGTTAGTGATTTTGTTAATTTGAGAAAAAAAATTCCATCCTGCTCCTTTTGAATTTACTCTTCACGATGGTAAGAAATGGTCATTGATTTGACAATTAAAAAAAAAAAAAAAAAAATCAAATGTTCTTAAAATGTCACGCATTCTTCAGACAGATTTACTGTAAGCTGAATTGAAACTCCATAAAATGTTATCAGATATCTTGGTTCCCTTTTCTTCTTCTCTTTATATATATATATATATATATAAATTTTTTTTTTTTTTTTTTTTTTTTTTTTTTTACAAATAACATAGTTTTTATTGGAAAAGTAAACAGTTACAAGCATATAACAACATTGGCATCAGCGTCATGTGATAAAGAATACATAGCATTGATCACTTTATTAAGCAGCAGACGTAGTTGAGGATGTACCTTAAGGTTTGTAATACATAACAGATTGCGTTACTTATACTCAGCAGGTGGCTATATGCCCACAGGGGGAGGCCAAGTGCAGGGTATGTATCCGGGGTAGGGATTCTGCCCGGAGATATTAGAAATTCTATATTGATGGGGTCAATCGGGGATCACATTGCATGTAGCTGCATTCCCTAACCATGAGTCCTAGATTTTCCTGTATTTGGCCAGTCAACCCCTAGGGGCATAGGTTTTTATTTATTTTTTTTTTTTTAATACGGCAAAACATTAATAGCAGCTATCCATTCCAGGATCGTTGGAGGCAAGACCCTCAACCATTTTCTCGCTATCAGTAGTCTGGCTGTGAATAGTGACTCTTGCAAGAATATTTTATGAAATGTATCCGAGTCTGGGTCCGGGAATATACCCAGCAGACATTGTTTAGGGCATAAGGTCAAGGGGGATCCCATCTCGTTGTGAATAAATTTAACACTTTGCGACCAGTAGTCCTGTATTTTTGGGTAAGACCATAATAGGTGAAAGAAGGTACCGGAGGGGCTGTCACATCTAGGACATTGTGGATTGTAACCGGATCTGTAGTAGGGTCAAGTATGATCTGTGCAGGATAAATAACTGTGTGAGATGGTCTGACAGAAACCTTCCTACTGGCTTCCACCAGGCCCCAAATGTTTGCGTGGTTTCTAAAGGAAGATGCAAGGGGTTCCACCGCCAGGGCATACAGCAGAGGGGATAAGAGAGTGGAAAGGGGGCAGAGACTTTCCCGTTGACCAATATCTTAGCGCTAGGGCTGCGAAGTCGGATCCACCTAATAAAGTTAGGTCTGAATCCAAACCGACTCAAGCATTTCCAAAGTTACTCCCACTCAACAGAGTCGAAAGCCTTTGCGGCGTCGAGAGATACCACGACTGGATCCCACCTGATCATGTTCAGCTTGCATATTCATGTGGAGCCTCCTGAGGTTATATGCCGTATTTTTGCCTGGCATAAAACCAGTCTGGTCTGGATGGATCAGGGTAGAGATCACCCTGTTTAACCTCAGGGCCAGAACCTTAGCTAGGATTTTAATATCTATTTGAAGTAGGGATATTGGGCGGTAGGACTCGGGTATTTCTGGGTTTTATCTGGTTTGGGTATGAGAACGACGTAGGCTTCACCCATGGAGGTAGGCATGGACCCGGTTTGGAATATGTGGGAAAATAGTTTGTGTAACTTGGGGATCAATGTGTCAGCATATGTGGTATAAAATTCTAGGGGGAGACCATCAGATCCAGGTGCTTTTGAGGGGTTAAGATTGGACATGGCTTCTGCTATATCATCCTTGGTAATTGGGGCCTCCAGCATCTCAGTCTGGGGCTCAGAAAGTGTAGGCAGCTCTATATTGGTCAGAAGTGCCCCCATTTCTTCCCTGGGGTTATTGGCGTTAGATGTGTATAGAGTTGCGAAGAAGGAGCGAAACTCCTCCACCACTTCCTCAGGGTCATTCACCACTGAGCCATCGGCTTTATGAAGCGAGACCAGAGTTGGAGGCTTATGATCCATATGGGCAAGGTATGCCAGAAGGCGTCCTGCACGTTCCCCGCACTCGCACACTCTTTGTTTATAATAAAATATCTTTCGTTCAGGTTTTTCAAAAAGTAGACTATTCACCACCTTTGACTGTAATTTTAGAAGGTCAGCCTTAGAGGGGGGAAGGATCAGCAGTAAATTCCCTTTCTATATCTGCCAATGCCTGTCTGACCACTTGAGACGAGGTCCTCCTATACCTGGAGATACGGTTGGACGATATCATGCGTGCACGAGACTTAAAAGAATCCCATACCACCTCGCATGGTGCCATGCCTTGTTTAGTTTGGAAGAAAAACTCCCACTCGTTCCCAGCCTCCGCCATGCCCGATACAGCCGTCAACCAAAAAGGGTTGAGCTTCCAGGTATAGGTCGCAGGGGGAGAGTCCAGCCGGAGCTCAACCCAAATAGGGAACGTGGTCAGAGAGCACACGGGGATTAAAACCTACATCCCCTAGTATAGGAAGGATAGATTGTGATATCAGTATAAGATCTATGCGGGACATGGAGTTATATGTTGTGGAAAAACTCCTCTGGCGTTAGCAGCAGCATAGTGAGCCTGATACAGCCATCCTACCCAGGGTTTTTTGAGTGTTAACATGAGCTGGCCCATAAGGTGGGTTTCAACCAGCAATAAAACAATAGTGGTAGCTGTGGCGCTCTACCTAAATAAAAAAATTGTAGGTGGTATGAAGTAATGTAGCCACTTTTGGATTTTAATAAAGCAATAAGTTGTTACAATATCACACTATGGATATCTCATTTTTGATGGAATGAGGAGTAATTGAGAAATAACCGGACCAGCTTTACATAGTGACACAGGGGCTCACACTGTGGAGGCGCTTTAACCCCTGCAGAGGCAGGGGAGCTGGTGAGTGCGGCAATTTGACTTATGCATGAAAAAGCACCAGTCTCAATTCAAGATTCAACACTGAGCACCAGTCACTTTAATCTGTTTGGAATTTTTTGAGATTTTGGTTTTTGCTTTAATGGACATTCCAATTCCTGTGGTAATGGTATTCAACAGAGGATTATTATTAGTGTCTTTTAGCACCTGAGCACTAGCACTTTCTATTGCACATAGTTGTGAATATCTTTTTTTGCACATTGCTGTGACTATTATTTTTATAAAAATTTTACTTAATAGATGTACATTTTCACTTGATCACTAGCACTTTTAGTTTTCAATTTGCACATTTGATTAATTAATTAATATTGTGTAGATTTTAATTATGGTGAATTTTGGATTATAGGATATATTCAGTTTTTTTTTTTTTTTCCTTCCTATTCTCACCAAACTGTGTCACATTACTTCATACCACCTACAATTTTTTATTTAGGTAGAGCGCCACAGCTACCACTATTGTTTTATCGCTTTATTCCAACCCATCAGGCTGGTAATATTTGGTAGTGGCAGCCCCTTTGTCAATTGTTACTCAATTTTCTCCATAGCGCAACCCTACCCCTTTTATTATAGGTTTCAACCAGCACCATAATCTCTGCACGTTGGGCCTTAAAGGTACAACAACACAGCAGTTCCCTTTGGTTTTGCCCTGAGTCCCTGAACGTTTCATGTGATACATTTCAGCTTAGGCATAACAAGTGCGTGTAGCTGTTCGTGTCCCCAACGCCCAGGGCCAATGCGCCTTCACCCCAGCCCACCCCACAAGCGGGGAGAGCCACAGAACCACCCACGGGGCCTGGAGCTACGAGGACAGGATTATGTGATCTGAGCCGCATCCCAACGGGGCACAGAGCCCCAGCGTATCTATAATACAGCACACGGAGCAGATACCAAGATGTAATACTCTTCTTTACATTGCATAATAATAGAACATAAAACCAAAACAAACCGTAAACTCGTACTCCGGTCTGTCCGGCCGGGCCACACGCCAAGCCAATGCCTGTCACGGTTTGCCCAGTTCAGCCAGACCGGGGAAACATCACTTGTGCTATATAGCAACCATTGCAGTTGGTATTGAAAAACCTAGGGCCCACAAGGGTTCCCTCAGCTAAGGGGGCAGTTGTCTGCTGCAGATCAAACCATAGTGCGAGGTGTGAGACCACCGGTTTTGGATCATACGGGTAACATGCATTCAGGAAACGGGAGGATATGAAAAATAAGGTCCATGTCCCGGTAGTCATGACGGGTAACGGCCTGCCTTACATACCATATACACAGGGCTAGAGTCAATACCTGTCATCCACGAGCATGAGCAAATTGAGTAGATAGTCTTATGAGAGAAGGGGAGAACATCATGGGGGATGGCAAGGAGTCTGGTAGCGGGGGGGGGATAGGCCATAGTAGGAGATGTGGTAGTCTGGGGGCCCGGGTGTCTCAGGGTAAACGTTATAAAGCACAGTACCTTGTCGAGTGCAAAAAGACCCCTGCTCTCCAGCCACACAAAGACAGCCTCCGGTGTGTCAAAAAAAAATGTGCTCTGTCCTCGGCGGTGACCTCGAGTCTGGCCGGGAAAACCATAGCGTAGAAATAATGGCGGATCCTCAGCTGTCTCTTAGCTTCATTGAAGTGCGCTGTCTTCTTCTGGACCTCCGCCGAAAAAAGTCTGGGAAGACCTTGATCTCGTCGCTCTTAAACGTTATGTTACCTTTCAGTCTGGTAAGAAGGAGGGCCGCGTCACAGTCATGGAAGTTAAGCATCTTTGCTATAAAGGTCCGGGGAGGTCCACCTTGCGGAGGAGGCTTCGCCGCCAGCCTGTGGGCCCATTCTACGACAAAGGACGTGGAGAACTCAGCCCGCCTGAATGTTGTCACAAGTAGGTTCTCTAGGAAAGAGGGGGGTCAGAGCCCTCAGTACCCTCAGGTAGTCCCACAAATCTCAGGTTGCATCATTGGAGACGGTTTTCCATGTCATCCTGTTTGGCTAAAACCATGTTAAGTTGGTGCTGTAGTTTTTCGGTGGTGGTCTGTAATGGTGGCATCTCGTCCTCCACCCGGCTTATGCGATGTTCCATCTCCGCGACCCGATCCCTACGTTTTTGTAGGTCTTGACGGATCAGCGACACATCAATTTTAACCTCTTCGATCTTACAGGTCAACGTGCTCTTGCAGTTTGAAATAGCTTCTAACACCCTTGCAGTGTCCTCCGCCCTCGAGTCTCCCGGAGATTCTGCACCATTTTCCCCCAAGGCCGCTCTCTCTGCATATCAGTATTTTCCCAGCTTTGCAGCCGCTTCCTTTTCCACTTTCGGTGCCGACATAGCCTCCGTGAGGTTCGGATATCGTTCTGCTCGTGTGCGGGGTGTGTTAAGCTGGAAAATGCCTCAGGATATGTGATATCGGAGTTTAGGCAAGAGGAGCTCCCGTTCAACACTCCTCACGCCCTGCCGCCCAGGCCACGCCCCTCTTGGTTCCCTTTTCACCTGCACTGGACCTCCTCCTCACTACATAATGGAGATGAGGAGAGGATGGCATGTTTGTTGCCCAAATCAGTAGTTGAGCCTATGATGACAACGAACTAAAAGAGAACGAATGCAACCACCACATCTAATGATTGACAAGATGCAATATGTTACATTTTTGGTATTGGATTTAATATCGCTTTTATAGTCGCAGACTTTTTAAATAACCTCCAACTTCCTAACACCTCTACAGCTTCACAATGTATTGTGGCCTTAGACACACATGGCTTTCAATTCCATTGAATGGCCCTACTTTATAGTGTTTTGTGCAAATTCAGCATTGGAGATAACATTATAACATGCATTCGAGTTTTATACACCCAATTGGAAGCATTTCTAATCCCTTTTATATCCCATTCCTGTTATATCCCATTCTCTAACCTTAGTGGTTAAACCATTGGCAGAACTTCTCAGAGTTTCACCCTAAAAAAAAAAGGAGTCTGTATTGGCACTCTATGGATCTATATATCAGTATGTAACATAAAATAAGACCAAATCACCCTCTGCTCTACGCTAAGAAGCAAAGATAGCGTACACTGTGTGTGCCAAAAAAAATTATAATACTAATGTGTACTGTAAAATACTGAATACTAACAATGTGAAAAATTATCCCCACTCCTGCTACAATAATAACCCATTCAATAATACTCAAGTGAATACAAAGTGTTAAATGCTCATTTTTTGACTAGGGTACCAGTACAAAGCACATTTACTTATCGTATCTCTCGCTCCCCCCAGGTTCTTCTTTCCATCCAATTGCTCCCCCACAGCCTCATCTCTCTGGTGCTATGGCTGGAGCAGTTGCAGCTGTAGTGCTAACCTCCAAAGGAGCCAATGTAGTTTAACACAGGTGTCCCCAGGCCATGGACCGGTGCCGGTCACCAGCCTGTTGCTGACCGGGCTGTACAGTGGCAGGTGAGCAACGACCGCGGTCACCACTCACCACCTGCTGTGCAGCCATTCCTGTGTATCCTCTCCTGGCTCCTCCACCAGGCTGATGAGGTCATCCTATCAGCAGGGCAGGGGGCGGGAGGAGCTGCAGATCGGAGCTGCTCCTGTCTCCTGTCCCCTGCCCTGCTGATAGGATGAAATTGTCGGGCAGGCAGGGAAAGAGGACACACGGACTGAGTACAGCATCTGCCCTGCTAAAGGTATACAGGAGTCTTAAGCAGAGAGGAAGAGATTAGAATGGGGGAGAGAAGAAAGGGTGGGCAGACACACTGTGATGGAGGAGGTTCAGTTGAAACGGCTGTGGTAATTACTAAGGCAGTGAAACTGATTAAATCACCTGTTCAAAATAATGGGAGGCCTGAAAACATGACCTGTTGGGGCGCCTTGAGCTAGAAAATTTACAGCGCAGAGTTAGTGCCACTCTTACCCACTCTAATTGGATCCAGGCCGATACCATTTTGAAGGAAAAATGTATACTATAATGAGGATGTCCAAAAAAATTTGATAGGCTCTTAGAGCCCTGGTTGGGCACTCTGAGTCTGGGAAGCCAAATACTTGCAATGGACAGGTTAAAAGGGGTAATCTAGGCAATTCATACATGATATACTGCTATGGTACCAATGGTTTGAATTTAAAGTCCATCCTTTCTGCTAGGACCATTTATTTAACAAACATTGGAAAAATTTTAAATATAATAGTGTTCTCGGCCCTATGTTACCTGAACATATGAAGATTATCTTCAGGAAAGCTAGTACCTTGATGGATTTTGTTTCTCCTACTGTTGTTGAACCACCTCCAAAAGTAACTTTGGAGGTTGAAAACTTTTTTTTTTTTTTTTGAAGGTGCAATGTGTGTAAGTATTGGAAAAAGCAGCACCAGAACCAAGAGTTACATCTTCAGAGTGAGTAATTTCTTGCTCCACCAAATCTGTGATCTTCAGTATGTTGGGAGAAACGCAAAGGCTCTGCAGGTTAGGCTTAATGTGCATTTTGCAAACATCAGTAAGGTATTTAGGTGTCATAACCTATCAAAGCATTACCCGTTCCAGCATAATAAGGATTCATCTTCCCTAAAATTGGTTGGTATACTGTAGATAGTTTCACTCCCCACTGGAGGGGGTGCCACTGTGTGAGAGGGATTTTGCATCTTGAAACCTACTAGATTTATTTACTTAAAACATAGTCCTTATGGACTAAATATAGAGTGGGACCTCAACTGCTTTATAAGTAATAGCTGATTTTTTTGTTTAATCTTCCCTGTGTTTATAAGGAAGTCTATTTAACTTGTTTTTATAATTCATTTAAAGCTTCAAACTCCCCCCTATTATTCTTGTTTTTATTTTTTTACATTTTGAGGAGTAATCTTCTTTAGATCCACAAGATGGAGCTTAAATCACATGTTTCCATTGCATTGTTTTTGCAGAGGAATTTTTGAATGTTGTACTTACCTCTGAATTTTAATGAGATTTACCATCCACTTATGAGTAGGGGAGTCTGTTTTTAGCCAATGAAATATGTTGGGTGGGGCTTAACTGGTGATATCATCACAGATCACACCCACCAACTGCTGCTGGTTTTTCAATGTTTTTCTCTGTATCCACTTTGAGTACCTGTCAATTTTTGAATAAAGGCTTTTATTTGCATTTGGTGGTTTTTGGCTCCTAGAAGCTATTAGCATTTTTTTTCCTGCTTCTAGAAGCTAAATAGTGTTATCCTATGTGTTCATGCACACTACTTTTGGCTATTAGTGATTTTTGAGCTTCAGTGTCTAGGAGCAGAAAAAAAGTTTGCTAAAATCTAATGTATGTGCGAGGATCAGATACCTGTTTGAAAGCTTTATCTCTATACATCTCAGTATCAATTATGCAGCCCTTGTCTAAATCCCTAATAATAATTTATGAATTATAACATAAATTTAAAGGCTAAGTTCACAATTTTTTTCTAAATGCCAGCTTTCGTATGTACCAATAAACCATTAATGTACCTCTGTTGCAGAAAAGAAAAAGCTTTCTCTATATTTTAGGACAGACTTACCTCAGCCTCCAGTTTGCTGTATGGAAAATGCCTCCAATACCTCTTGCCATTTGTCCCTTAGGTTGGGAAACCCATTAGGCTTGGTTCACACTGGAACCGGCTGTGGATTGCACGGGAATGCTATGTTCCCATTCTCCAGTTCAGGGATGAATCGGGGCCAAATCTGTGCCTGAATTCGGCCCTGAATGAAGCCAAAGCTGCACAGGGTCACTGCAACTACCCCGGAGATATGTGGACCAGCTCCAGAGAGAGCCGGTCACATTCTTCTGCTATGTGAATTGGATGCGGTAAAATCCACATCCAATTCACATAGGAGTGAACCCAGCCTTAAAGCGGTAGTCCGCCGGGAGTTCCGCCGTTTTTTTTTTTTTTTTTTTAAAAGCCAGCAGCTACAAATACTGCAGCTGCTGACTTTTAAAATAAGGACACTTACCCGCCCAGCACGCCCGCGATGTCGGCACCCGAAGCTGATCTCTCGATCGTCTCTCGGGTGCTGCCGCCGCCGCCATCTTGGGTATGGGAATCAGGAAGTGGAGCCTTTCAGCTTCATTTCCCGGTTCCCTACTGCGCATGCGCGAGTCGCGCTGCGCAATAAGGATGGACCCGCTGCCTCTGGGATCTGTGTGTTTCCCAGCAGGCAGTGGGGGACTTTCGGAAAGGGGCGTAATCTACGCCCCTTTCCGCAGAGAGCTATCCCGGAAGTGGGTGCAGATACCTGTACTGTATAGGTACCTGCACCCCCCTCCCCCCTGAAAAGGTGCCAATTGTGGCGCCGGAGGGGGGGAGGATTCCAATGAGCGGAAGGTCCACTTTAGGGTGGACCTCCGCTTTAAGGTGGTTATAAACCCCATGTTCCACAAATGTGAAGATCACATAATTTTTACCTTTCTTTATGACTCTGATATTCTATATTTGCCTGCAGAATCTGTCCCTTTCTGTGGGTGTGTCTGCAGCCCAGAGCTCAGGAGGAAGAAAGGTGATGTCACTGGACTCCCCTCCCAGCTCTACACTCCCCCAACAAGCTGTTTTTTAAAATGTTTTTATTTATTTATTGTGACTGATTTTTTCCCTGAGGGAAACTGAGTGATGCAAAAGCATGCCTGATCATTTCCCTGCCAGACTGGGGACAGAATAAATTGTACTACTTTGCAGATTAAAGAGGAACTGCAGTTTGCGCACATAATTTGTAATAAAAACATCTTTGCCATTCTGAAGCTTTCCTCCAACCACTTTGCATATTGTTTTATATATACTGTGATTCTGTACTTGCCAAATATGCTGCATCCATATTAACAGTGGCCAGCTGAAGCTGCTGCCTGTTCACTTCTTGGATTTACACAGACACATGCCTCCAGCTCTCATTGGCCCTCCTTTGACTCATCCCCTTCCCTCCCTGGCAAACTGTCACGAGAGAGAGATGTGCATGATGTCATAAGCCTAGGCTAATGACCAGACAAGAAACAGGAAGTGAGCTGTATAAGGAATTTACTGTCAGAAAAAAAAAATGTTTTACTAAACAACAAGGGCAGAAGATTCGATAGAAAGATGAAAAAAAATGACTGAAGGTCCGCTTTAAGGCAGTGTGTTCATTGTAATTTTGAATTTTTGGGTTCACAACGACTTTAACCACTTGCCGACTGCCGCACGCCGATGTACGTCGGCAGAATGGCACGGGCAGGCATAAGGGCTTACATGTACGTCCTTGCCTGCCCGCCGGTCGGGGGCCCGATCGGGCCCCCGCCCGGTGCCTGCGGCGGTCGGTATTCGTTCGGGAGCGATCCCGGACGAGGGGACGGCCATTCATTCATGGCCACCCCCTCGCGATCGCTCCCGGCGAATGAAAATGTCCGGTGACATCACTTCCTCTCCTGTAATGTAAACACAGGAGAGGAAGTGATGTATTCTCTCCTCCGTGTCGGTAGTTTTCGTTCCGGCACCGAGGAGAGAGGTTCGGTGAGTTGCACCAACACACCCCACATACAGTAGAACATGCCAGGCACACTCACACCCCCCCTTTACCCCCCGATCACCCCCCAATTACCCCTGCCCCCCCAGTCACAGTGACACCAATTGCTTTTTATTTTTTTTATTTTTTATTTTTTTGCATTGGTGTCATTTGTGACTGTAGTGACTGTTAGGGCAGTTAGGGTTAGCCCCCTTTAGTTCTAATGTGCCCCCCTAACCCCCCCAATAAAGGTTTAACCCCGTGATCACCCCCCGTCGCCAGTGTCACTAAGGCTGGGTTCACATTGCAGCGGTTTATGAGAACGAATGTGATTCGCACCGCACTGCAGTGCAAATCACATCCGATCTCTGTGCGATTCGAGTTCAGCCATACAGATAGTATGGCTGAATTCGTGTCGCACCCGCCGCACCGCCGCAAATTCGCACGGGACCCTTTTTTTGGCCCGCAGCAGAATCGGATCGCATGGGTGTTCACACCATGCGATCTGAGTTTGCAGATCGCACTGCGATATGCGAACTGATCTGGGGGTGTCATTAACATTTCACTGACACTCCCAGCAGTTCGCATAGGGCAGTGTGAACTGCCGCCGGGAGGCATGCGATGCGGGAACCCGCCGCGGATTCATGGCGTTCCCGCATCGCTCCAGTGTGAACCCAGCCTAATAAGCGATAGTTTTTCTGATCGCTGTATTAGTGTCACAGGTGACGCTAGTTAGGCAGGTAGGTATTTAGGTTCGCCGCAGCTTTTTATAGCGCCAGGGACCCCCATATACTACCGCATAAAGCCCCCTGATTGCCCCCTAGTTAACCCTTTCACCAGTGATCACCATATAACTGTTACAGGTGACACTGGTTGGTTAGTTATTTTTTTATAGTTTCAGGGCACCCGCCATTTATTACCTAATAAAGGTTTAACCCGCTGATCACCCGGCGGGTGTCATTTGTGACTGTAATAACTGTTAGGGCAGTTAGGGTTAGCCCCCTTTAGTTCTAAGGTACCCCCCTAACCCCCCCAATAAAGGTTTAACCCCGTGATCACCCCCCGTCGCCAGTGTCACTAAGGCTGGGTTCACATTGCAGCGGTTTATGAGAACGGATGTGATTCGCACCGCACTGCAGTGCAAATCACATCCGATCTCTGTGCGATTCGAGTTCAGCCATACAGATAGTATGGCTGAATTCGTGTCGCACCCGCCGCAAACTCGCACGGGACCCTTTTTTGGTCCGCAGCAGAATCGGATCGCATGGGTGTTCACACCATGCGATCCGAGTTTGCAGATCGCACTGCGATATGCGAACTGATCTGGGGGTGTCATTAACATTTCACTGACACTCCCAGCAGTTCGCATAGGGCAGTGTGAACTGCCGCCGGGAGGCATGCGATGCGGGAACCCGCCGCGGATTCGTGGCGTTCCCGCATCGCTCCAGTGTGAATCCAGCCTAATAAGCGATCGTTTTTCTGATCACTGTATTAGTGTCACAGGTGACGCTAGTTAGGCAGGTAGGTATTTAGGTTCGCCGCAGCTTTTTATAGCACCAGGGACCCCCATATACTACCGCATAAAGCCCCCTGATTGCCCCCTAGTTAACCCTTTCACCAGTGATCACCATATAACTGTTACAGGTGACGCTGGTTGGTTAGTTATTTTTTTTATAGTTTCAGGGCACCCGCCATTTATTACCTAGTCTCACTAGTGTACCCCTAAATTTAGGGGTGTCTACTTTCCAAAATGGGGTCATTTGGGGGGGGGGGGTTTGTGCCATCTTGGCATTTTATGGCCTTCAAAACTGTAACGCCCTTAGAAAGCCTGAAGGCGGTGCTTGGTTTTCGGGGCCCCGTACGCGGCTAGGCTCCCAAAAAGTCCCACATATGTGGTATCCCCGTACTCAGGAGAAGCAGCAGAATTTATTTTGGGGTGTCATTTCACATATGCCCATGGCATGCGTGAGCAATATATCATTTAGTGACAACTTTGTGAAAAAAAAAAAAAAAAGTTTGTAATTTTCCCGCAACTTCTGGCAAAATATAAAATATTCCATGGACTCAACATGCCTCTCAGCAAATAGCTTGGGGTGTCTACTTTCTAAAATGGGGTCATTTGTGGGGGTTTTGTGCCATCTTGGCATTTTATGGCCTTCAAAACTGTAATAGGTAGTGAGGAGTGAAGTCAAATATTTACGCCCTTAGAAAACCTGAAGGCGGTTCTTGGTTTTCGGGGCCCCGTACGCGGCTAGGCTCCCAAAAAGTCCCACATATGTGGTATCCCCGTACTCAGGAGAAGCAGCAGAATTTATTTTGGGGTGTCATTTCACATATGCCCATAGCATGTGTGAGCAATATATCATTTAGTGACAACTTTGTGTAAAAAAAAAAAAAAAAAATTTTTTTTTGTCATTATTCAATCGCTTGAGGCAAAAAAATAAAATATTCAATGGGCTCCACATGCCACTTATCAATTTCCTTAGGTTGTCTACTTTCCAAAATGGGGTCATTTGGGGGGGTTTTGTACTGCCCTGCCATTTTAGCACCTCAAGAAATGAGATAGGCAGTCGTAAACTAAAAGCTGCGTAAATTCCAGAAAACGTACCTTAGTTTGTAGATGTGACAACTTTTGCGCAAACCAATAAATATACAATTATTGACTTTTTTTTTACCAAAGACATGTGGCTGAATACATTTTGGCCTTAATGTATGACTAAAATTGAGTTTATTGGATTTTTCTAATAACAAAATGTAGAAAATATCATTTTTTTTCAAAATTTGCGGTCTTTTTACGTTTATATCGCAAAAAATAAAAATCGCAGAGGCAATCAAATACCATCAAATACCATCAAAAGAAAGCTCTATTTGTGGGAAGAAAAGGACGCAAATTTTGTTTGGGTACAACATTGCATGACCGCGCAATTACCAGTTAAAGCAGCGCAGTGCCAAATTGTAAAAAGACCTCTGGTCATTTACCAGCAAAATGGTCCGGTCTGAAGGTGGTTAAGAGACTCAGGAAGTTGTTCAGCAGCTGACCTCATTAACACACATCCATCACCTGCCCTCCACCTCCAAGAGATGTTTCCCTCCCACGTCTGTAGTTTCATGCTTTTCCACCAATCTCCCTGAATACATAGCCAGGAGCGTCCCATCTGCTGATTGATTTGTACTTTCGTTTCTTCTTGTATGTAGCGGCCATAACCCGTTGCAGGGCAGCCTTGACTTAATGGGCTTACCAGTTACCTTCTCGTGGCCTGCTCTTCCACGGTTAAGGGTTCCCAGGGTTGATACCCAACGACTTATACACTGACACAGATAAAGTCCTCTTTAAAAGGTTTTATTTTGCATCAAGAACCTTCAAATAACACAGTCTCTTAGGGAACAGAGGGCATAGGTGAAGAACTCAGGCACCTTGAACTGCAGGTCTAGCAAAGTCTCTATTTCCACCCAGAGAGTAGCCACTCACAGCTGGGTACTTCAAGGCTGAACAGATCTCTAGCCAGAGATCATGGCAGTCAGCATTTTGAGTCACGTTGACTCAAACTTGATCAATCAACTAAGGGTGAACAGGAACCTTTTTCCGCCGTACCTGGAACGTTTCCAGTCTCCTCAATGGTACTGCAAAAGTGTGAATTCACCAATGTCCTTCCCAACTCAGTAACCAGGCACTTCTCAGGATGCCACTTGGCGGCCCTCCTCCGAAGAGTCCTCCCCCGGGCACTTCCACAAGCTGTGGTGTCCCTCCAAGCTGAGAGCACAGCCGGACACTTTGAATCCTCCCTCAGTTACTGCGCCTCGGGCCACCAGGTTCCGAGACTCGGGAACAGACGGATCCTTACCCCAGACCAGGCAGGTCTCTCAGGGGCCACCAACAGGAACATGTTGCGGGAATGTCGAACACCCCATGACCGGGACCCCTCACGGGTCTACCCCGGTCCTGGAACCAGAACAGACCACACGGGTCTCACGAACAACTCTCCCCGAACCACATGACCCACACCCTTAAGTACCTCCTTCCCAGACTCCTCAGCGGGCCCCGGCGCTCCCACTGATTAGCTCAGAGAAGGCCGATACCCAAACACCCAACCAGACCTGGTTCTGGCCTGTCATGTGCACCTCACCGTCCACATGACCAGGCAGAACTTCTAAACTAAAAGCACAAGGAGAGGAGCGCCTCTGGTGTAGATATAAAAATGCTTTTTTTTTTAATTAAAAACTCTATATAGACATTTTTAAGCAAATTGAAAGCATAGAATTGAAATCCATCAGGGAGTCATCAGATCGATCATGCACTCACTCCGCTCACAAGGGACGACTGGCCATGTAATGAAAATACACCGCTGGTTGTAGATGGGCCGGCTGCGGTGGAGACACTGCACCTTCAAAACGAGGCTTGGAGCGATCTTGTGCCCGTACACAACAGCGCTCCAAGCCTCGTTTTGAAGGCGCAGTGTCTCCACCGCAGCCGGCCTATCCACAACCAGCAGCTTTTATTGTGGAAATTTGGAACCTGGTTTCAGTTCCTTCGTGAAGGCTGCCCTGTCTGTGGAATTCATCCATCTCAAACTTATTTCCACATTGGACTTTGAATATTGTAGTGGCTTCATACCCTATTATCAATGGACTTTATTCCGTGGTTTCTTTTTGTTATTGTCTTGAGAGTTGCGCCTTTACTTGTATATCAGAAATTCTAAACACAGCCTGGCCAGACTGGTGTTAAGGCCCACCTACATAATCAACCCTCAGAACCTTTATTGTTCTGAGGCAAAAACTAAATTTACATGCGTATGACATTTTATCCAAAATGTCATCCGCTACATGTATATTCAGCAAATATGCAGCAACTGAGAGATCACATAAAAGCCTATGTGGAGCAGTGCTGTAGTATTGAAAACAGGAGAAGTGCGTTTCTGGAAGTCTATAAAGCTCACTATACAACCCGATTGTAAAATCTCCTTTAGATCTACCATCAACTATATAGTGCAAGGGCCTTTCTGATTAAATGCAGAGTGATAGGAAGACGCGCCTATATATCCTATTATATCGTTTTGCTAAACCTCAAGGCCCCGTTCACACTTGTGCGACTTGGGATTGCAAAGTCACATGACAACTTAAAGTCGCACCAACTTCAAAAGTAGTCCCTGTACTACTTTGGTCCAACTGATGCTAGTTAAGGTCCACAGATCTCAAGTTTACACAGGCATGCCCTGAAATTGCAGTGAAGTCCCAGTAGTGTGAAAGGGGCCTACAGTGTGACTCCACTTTTGTTGTGGAAAAATATTCGCCCCTGGGTAATCTATGTACATTACAAGGATTATAACAACCTTTGTTGTAGATTCCTACCTTTTTGTTATTCTGAAGACATCCCTGTGTGTTTGGCTACTTTCACACTGGGGCGTTGCGGCGATTTACCGTTGTTTTAGCAGTGCAGTTTTAACCCCCGCTAGCGAAAAAGGGTTAAAAACGCCCGCAAATCAGCGCTTTCCAGGCCGTTTTGCAGCGCTGCCCCATTGTTTTCTATGGGAAGGGGTGATTTAGGAGCGGTAAATACACTGCTCCTACAGCGCTCCAAAGATGCAGTTGCAGGACTTTTTTGAGCGTCCTGCAAGCGCACTGCTCCAGTGTGAAAGCCCTTGGGGCTTTCACACTGGAGAGACAGCAGCGGCTGCTTCAGGGAGCTTTGCAGGTGCTATTTTTAGCGCTGTAGCGCCTGCAAAGTG
Source organism: Lithobates pipiens (assembly GCF_037356315.1). Classification (NCBI taxonomy): domain Eukaryota; kingdom Metazoa; phylum Chordata; class Amphibia; order Anura; family Ranidae; genus Lithobates; species Lithobates pipiens. Next base: position 280,178,011 of record NW_027507785.1, on the reverse strand, counting down.
CCCCAGTGTGAAAGGGGCCTTTGTGCTGAGTGGGTCTAATGGGAGTGGTTTCATAATTATCAGTTATCTGTGGCAGCCACAGAGCACTAATGAGGAAATCTGCTGGGCCTGCATCCCGTTAGACGTGTTCCTATCGAAAGTATCTCCCAAAAATGACATTTTTGCTGCAGGGGATGCCTGAAAAATCACATCTTAGTGCAGACTTCTGGTAAAAGTGGTGAGCCAATCGCACAAGCAGGAAATTATGTTTCTGGGGAGTGGTCAGTACAGACGCTGTGTACAGAACTCCAGGTAGCTATATTGCAATGCATTTTGAGAAAATTACAGTGGCTGCAGATTGAAAAGGAAAGGTCATTTTAATAACATTCAATTAGAATATGATTTGTTGCAATTATATGTGCTATATTATTTTTTCTTTATGTTTTTTTTTTTTTTTCACCAGGAAAGTGGAGTTACCCTTTATAGGGATTGTACAGTGTATCGACTCCTTTATACACATAAAATGAACTAGTCCTCTGTATCACACCATTGCTCAAGTATGTCCCCGCTTTGCTTATATTGCAGTTTAATAGACTGCAACTTTCAATGTCTTTCATTTGAAGATAAGCAATCCTTTTCAGATGGTGACATGCGGGTATACCCCTACCACGTGCCCCACACAGGATCCAGTACCCGTAGTAACATTACAGACTGTCCCCTCAACTTGGGGTACAGCACCCAAGATTTTACAGAGGTTGCACCAATCCAGATAAACTTCAGCTGTAGACAGGTTGATTGAAGACATTTTTAAGAAAATAAAGTAGTGAAGCTGATTTCCCTGGGAAGGGGGAAGAGGTCCATCACCTACAGATACTAGCAAAAAAACCTGAAGACGCACAGGATGAGATACGGTTATAGGGGAGGCTCCCCAGTGGAGTGTGTCCTCAGAAGTTTGCCAGGTTCCAGTTACCTGAACAGACAAAGCTATAACTCATAGGGTATGAATAAGTTGACTGTGTCCTTTACAGTACAATTAAGATAATTTTGTTTGCTTTTAACATTCAATTTTGGGGTGAACGCACATTCCCAAACAAAAAAATAAAAAATAAAACTGTATGCACCAGGGGTAGGCAACCTGGGGCCCTCCAGATGTTGCCGAACTACAAGTCCCATCATGCCTCTGGGAGTAATTGTAACTGCCAGCCTTGCAATGCTTCCACAACAGCTGGAGGGCCCCAGGTTGCCTACCCCTAATATACACTGTTAGAGATTTGTTCCTTTGAGCATAACAACATTTCCAACCTGCTCCTTCAAATTTTCTTGTCATTATGGTTGAAATCAATTTAATGGTTTGAAAATCAAATGAACATTCTTAAAATTAAAAATTTCAACTAAAATTCTGCTAATGTATAGCTAGCTTTACTGCAATCTAAATTGAAATATCAAAACAATGTTATTTGATTTCTTGGTTCCCTGTTCACCTGCAATGGGCCTGCTCCCTATGTAATGGAGATGGAGAGGATGAAGGGTTTTGAGTCCAAATCAAGAGCGGTACCTATGATGGCAGTGCTGCCCCTCCATAGATACAGTACATAATAGTGAGTGTTGTCATCCTTGGACAGAAAGCGTTGCAGGGATAAGCACAAGGTGAAAAAGGAAACAAATGCAACAATCACACATAAAGACCAATAGGCTGAAATTTATTTAATTTTTGTTTTTCGATTTAGAAGTACAGGGCATCTGGAAAGTATTCACAGCGCTTCACTTTTTATTATGTTACAGCCTTATTCCAAATGGATTCAATTCATTATTTTCCTTATTTTTCCATACATCTCCCATGTACATAAGTATTCACAGCCTTTTCTCAATACTTTGTTGAAGCACCTTTGGCACCAATTACAGCCTCGAGTCATTTTAAGACTGATGCTACAAGCTTGGCACATCATACGTTTTTTCTTTTTAATATATTTGCAGAGATTTCAAACTTCTTTCACTTTGTCATTATGGGATATTGTTTGTAGAATTTTGAGGAAAAATAACAACATTTAATTTTGGAATAAGGCTGTAGCATAACAAAATGTGGGAAAAGTGAAGCGCTGTGAATACTTTCCGGAATGCACCGTAGGTAAATAAAAACACACACACATTAAAAGGGACGCTACTTATATTTTATGCAAAGAGTCCCTTTGTAGGCTGCTAGTGGAAATCTGAAATCTACTGCCCCTTTTCATGTTAACAGTTCTGGACCTGTGACAGGCTCTCATTAAAAATGCTGACTATTTGTGCCCTTTCCACCCCCCTCCTACACTGTACCAAAGCTTCCTATGAATAAAAGTGATCTAGGAATAGAGAATGGATCGATGCATGAAAGATCCACTTCCAAAAATGTTAAGCATAGTCTGCATTCTTGGAAGGGAGGCAGAGGTCTTTGGATTTCCAAAATGATAGTTGGCTCCTGCACAAGGGATACTTTGCATTGTGTGTAGGTAACATCCCTTGCGTTTTTTTTTTACATTTTTACCTAAACTTTTAAATCAAAAACAACAATTAAATATATTGCAGCTTTGGGTAATTTGGCTTTCTCTGCAGTGTTGGACCTGCCTACTGGAGCATCATCCTATCTGAATTCAATTCAACAACATCCCAGCAGTGGAACGCATCAATCAACAAATAGAAACCTGAAGTCTTGACACAGGAAAAGAGGTAGCTGTGTACATTCATAGATAATTGGATTTAATCTGCTGGCAAAACCTGGACCCTGCTTCACAGGATCGAGATTGGAAGGGCATTCCAGCGATCCTCATTACTTTGGTCTAGCCTAGGCACATGTTGTAAGATTACCTCAATGGGCTCTGCAGGATTGTCAGGATCTTCTCTCTCTCAGCCTGGTTTGCAACCCTGCTTCATGGTCACTGGCTTTAACAGCATGGCTGTTGGCCTATTATTCTTTCAAGACCTTTGTACATGGAGGTCTCCCATGTAGCTTCACCTACTGAAATCAAAGCTTCAGAATGATGGTCAGGGAGCTAGCAAAAAAGAAGAAAAGTACAGTAACTAATGTAATTAGAAAGGTTTAGAGAGATTTAATGTGCATCCTCACAGGATGACACTGTGGACATACAAGTACTAATGTGCCAACGTCCCCATATAGATTGAAAAAAAATAATAGAAAAAACTATTTGCAGAGATGGACTTTATAGGCACACATATAGGATAAAAATTGGATTTTTAATTGGATAAGGTTAAAATCATATTTTACAAAACATAAAACAAAAACACATCATAATGATATATGACCCCAGGGACTCAAATAACATCTCCAAATATTCTATTCTAGGAAGTAGAGAGAAGACGTTGCTGGAAGAGGCAGTAGAGGAGTTCCTTTCTTTTTTGGGGATTACTGAGCTCCCTATTGGGACCACGGAGTATATTAATATCTGGAGAGTACTATTAGGAGATGGAGAGCTGACCCACAAAAAAGGAGGATATCTTTTGATGGGACCCATCGACTATATACAAACGCCCTAATTTATATATTTTCTGGTAAGCGCATTCAATATACGGTGACGGGCACTTTATGCGCTTTTGGATCGTGTTGAATCACTGTGGTGTCACAAACGCTTATCTGGACTCACATATGAACTTTTTATGATTGGATTTTTGTTTGTGATATTTTTATTTCTTTATGTATTGCTGTGTTTTTTATGCACTTAAGGTGTTTATTTGATTGCTATAATCATTTAATGATAATTACCCACATATTTTGACACTATTTTTTTTGTTATTTAATTAGGTATAGGGTTGGCGCAGTTTTCTATTTCTGTATTCTAATCCAGTAGGATGAAATTAGAAATAACCAATAGCAGCATCCAAAAGGAATAAGGTGCATGGAATGGTTGAGTCGCAATATGGGATCGCAAGACAGCTGTTCGCGCTTCATGTTGCGTGCACAATTGTGTTTCTTCAGGAGAATATAGATATAATGCAAGAATTTTTCAAAGAAATATATTTTATATAGGGGTCATGTATGAATGAGACAAAATAGAGAATCCAATAGATTACAAAATTGAATAGCTGAACAGGCCTCAAACTAGCAGTAGTTATTAACCATAGTGGCCAGGATTTGTAGTGATAGGGGGTAAACTATCACAGCAGTCTAAACTGGCAATAAGACCTATAAGCTCATCCAGTAAGACAGGTTGTCCAAAAGTTGAAGGAGGATCTAAAACCCAAAGGGGCACTGCCTTTAGCAACCAGTATATAATAAAGTGTAGAGGAGGGCAGAGCCATGCGTAGAGTCCCGGAAGGAGAGGCGTGTCTGAGCAACTTATTCCTTTTGGATGCCGCTATTGGTTATTTTTAATTTCATCCTGCTGGATTAGAATAGAATATTTGGAGGTGTTATTTGAGTCCCTGGGGTCATATATCATTATAATGTATTTAGGTTTTATAAAATACGATTTTAACATTATCCAATTAAAAATCAAATTTTTATCCTATATGTGTGCCTTTAAAATCCATCCATGCAAATAGTTTCTTCTACTAATGTAATTAGTACATTAAAGTGGTTGTAAACCCTTACAGACCAGTTTAACTTACAAGTAAGCTTAGATCAGTGATAGTGAACCTTGGCACCCCAGATGTTTTGGAACTACATTTCCCATGATGCTCCACTACACCGCAGAGTGCATGAGCATCATGGGAAATGTAGTTCCAAAACATCTGGAGTGCCAAGGTTCGCCATCACTGGCTTAGATTAAGGCTTACCTGTAGATGCAAGAAATATCTCCTTAACCTAAACGGTTAAGGAGATATTTCCCTAAAAATGGGCACCGATGTCTACAGCGCATGCGCGCTGTAGACAACAGCGCAGGCGCACTGAGCATGCAGTTAGTGAAGGCGATCATGCCGTCACTGATGGCTCCCACGCGCATGTGACTTCCGGGTATCTCAGCTCCGGAGCTGTGACTGGCCAGAGCAGGGATGACGTCACTCCGGCGCATGGACGTGGGAGCCGTCAGTGACGGCATGATCGCCTTCACTAAAGGCACTCTCAGTGCGACTGCGCTGTTGTCTAGCGGCGACGGAGGACGTGGGTCGCTTCGGGGGTTTTGATCTCAGGTAAGTAATTCATAATGAGCTAGTATACTATGCATACTAGTTAATTATGTCTTTTCCTGCAGGGTTTTTTTTTTTTTTTTTTAATTAGAGAGTTTACTTCCTCTTTAATACAGTAATGAATGGCAACCTCCATTAATCTCTCATGCTGTGTCCCTTTAATGTTGGCTGATGCTTTTACACATAACCCCAACAAGATGGAAAGAGGTAAGAATCCCTAGATCAATGAAGTAGTTAAGTAAAACAATAATACAATTGTAATTTCCCAAATGTTTCTGCTTTCACAAAGAAGCGCTCTACAGTTGATCATTAAAAAGCATTTGCTTACTGATCCCAAATAATTACCAACATGACCCCAAACTGTAAAAAAGTATAATTAAAATAAGATGATCTGACAAACTACCCAGTTCAATGGTATTCTCAATTTTATTACAAATGAAGAAACCAATTATGAAATAATTAAAATTTGCAGCTCAGAATTTTTTTCATAATAAAAAAAAAAAAAAAAAAAAAAAAAATCTCTTTACACTTCATGGGTCAAAGAATTTAGATAAAATGGCCTTTTTGTTGGTACCAAAAATAAGACAAGACTTCAGATTTAAAAGTTCTTTTGGCACCTACATCAGACCCAAATAATAAAAGACTTGTAAAAAAATTACATTCTTTTTTTTTTTTTTCTTTTAATCCTCTTTTGGTAACTAAAATATATACATTTATAGAGAGCTCAAAGCAGCCTGTTTATGAACAGAGAAAATAAGGAACTTAATTTCAATAAAAAAAGCTCTCTTTTGTTTAATATTTTCCCATAATAGAACATAAAGCTCCCCTCAAAATGGGGCAATGAAATAAAAGAAATTAGCATCACTCATAGGAATGATTTCAGTAAAACTAAAGCCGATGTATTTACAAATAATACAAATTAAAAGTTCTCACTCCCCATGAGGCTGGTAGTAACCTCAGGTCTAGTCAGGCGAAGATATTATTTAACAAGATCTAAAATATCAAGGGGTAAAATTTCATGTCACTTCTTTTGCTGGATGTAGCTGGAGTTTAGGTGAGGGTGTCCCTGTGATAAGACTGAGAACTGCGGTCCATTTTGGATCAACGAGGCACCTGAAAAATAAAAACAAAATATGTGGTCAAGACTTACCTTTCCTGAATTGCCCACCCACCCCAGAGGTTGGAGGACTGATCACTGTTGCTACATTGTCTATAATGGGGGTAGGTAACCTTCACCTTTTGTAAAACTACAAATCCCATGAGGAACTGAAATAATCTGACAGCCACAGGTATGACGAAATTACCAGTTTTGCACCAGCTAGAGTGCGGATGATGCCTACCCCTGATTTACACCAATACTAGGTTTTCTTTTTGGATAGCATGTGGAAAGGTTAGAGCCTCTTTCTGGCTTTTATTGCTGTATGTTTTCCCATTTGGCCCTCGATTTCTGTGTCTGACGTGGCAAGAGGGACAAAAACCAGAAAAATACATCATTGGTGCAGACGCATGAGGGTGGCTGAGATTTCAGTGCCACTTTATATGAGATGTGGGTCAGGTAGGTGCTAAGGCTTACATGAACACTGCTTACTTCTAGGGCAAGTGAGACAAATGAAAGCCTACATGATACACTTAAAGAGGGATTCCACCAAAAAAAAAAAATATTAAAAGCCAGCAGCTATAAATACTACAGCTGCTGACTTTTAATAAATGGACACTCACCTGTCTCGGGTTCCAGCGATGCCGGCAGCCGAGGCCGATTGATCGCTCGGCTCTTCTTTACTGCCGCCACCATTCTAGGTGAGGAAATCAGGAAGTGAAGGGAATCGGCTTCACTTCCCGGTTCCCTACTGCGCATGCGCGAGTCGCGCCGCGCAATAGGAAATCTCCGCGCTGTCACTGGGACCCGTGTGTGTCCCAGCAGACAGCGCGGCAGGGCAGGAAATGGCGTAGACTCCCACGGGCGTCTATGCCCGGAAGTGGGTGTAAATACCTGTCTTTGACAGGTATCTCCACCCCCCTCCCCCCTGAAAGGTGTCAATTGTGACACCGGAGGGGGGGAGGGATCCGATCAGCGGAGGTTCCACTTTAGGGTGGAATCCCGCTTTAACATGCTCCTAGTTGCTCTATGCAAGAGTTGTCCGGAAACAAGCACCTTCTTCAATGTCTGGCTTATAACTTACAGCAGGGATCTCCAAACTAAGGCCCTCCAGCTGTTGCAGAACTATACATCCCATGAGGCATTGTTAAAACGCAGACATTCACAGACATGACTAGGCATGATGGGAATTGTAGTTCCTAAAGAACTGGAGGGCCAAGGTTTGGAGACCCATGACTTGAAGCATTGATCAGTTTACGGAGCTCAACAGCTCAACCTGAAAATGAAAAGTCTCTTCTGCCTACCTGCTTGCTCTAAGAGCTGCATAGGAAATTTCAATCGGAGACAAAGGGGTTTATTTACTAAAGTTGGGAGAGCGCAAAATCAGAAACCAATCAGCTTCCATGTTTTATTGCCAAAGCTTACACAACAATCTGAGGTTAGAAGCTGATTGGTTTCAATGCAGAAGTGAGTCTGATTTTGCAGTACACCAAAGAGACTGACAGCAAACCGCTTGTGCCCCGCTTGTGGTAGGTCAGCTCGTACAGGCACTGGCTTTTTTCTGGATCTGCGCACGCATCTGGAAGCCATTCGCTGCAGCACAAGCCAATCGGTTTATGGCTGGGACCCCCTGATCGGCTGAGCGAATGACAGAAAAGAGCCCTGTGTTGGTAAATAACACAGCGCTCTTTACAGGCAGCAACGATGTACCAATTTGTTTTCCCTGCAAAGCATGGAGTAAAAATCGGCACATTGCTTAGTAAAATCAGCACATTACCTATAGTAAAAATTATTGGGCACACATTTAACCCTTTGATCGGCCTAGATGTTAACCCCTTCCGAGCCAGTGTCATTAGTACAATGACAGTGTATATTATTAGCACTCATCACTGTATTAGTGTCCCTGGTGAGGTCAGTGAGAGTTTGATCCATCTCCCAGCATTAGTTAGTGTCAGATTGTCCGCAGCACTATCATAGTCCCACTATAATCACCGCCATTACTAGCATAAAAAAAAAAATCCAGTATCTATAGCTAGTTTGTAATATATACTTATTGGGATTTAGTTTTTAACCAAAAGATGTAGCAGAATACATTTTGGGCTAAATTTATGAATCTTATTTATTTTTTTATTAAATATGTTTTATAGCAGACCCAGTGGCGAGCAAACACCACCAAAAGAAAGCTCTATTTGTGTGAAAAAAATTATATAAAATTTAGTTGGGATACAGCATTGCAAGACTGCGCAATTGAATGCAGAGCTGAATAGCAAAAAAATGACCTGGTCATGAAGGGGGTAAAACATTCCAGAGCTGAAGTGGGTAAAAAAAAAAGAAAATGTTTGTGTAAGGTTCAGAATTAGCATTACCTGGAGGAAAATAGTTCTTGGAATGAAAGCCAGCAGGTGCCTGCTGCAAGAAGTTCTGGGGTAAGCTGTAAGACCATGGTCCAGGAATCAGAGGGTAGCGAGAGGGGTTGCCACGGTCCCAGGGATGAGGTTTACCAAACTGGCCTTGAAATCCCTGCTCTGTTGAGGAGAAATATCAGAAAATTAGAAATGATAATATACAGTACAAGGCCCCAGTGGCTTGCAGGGTAGCTTGTGCAAAGACTCCAACTGCAGTTTGCTGATCAGAGCACTGATCCATGCTTTATCACCAGAGCTGGGGAGGATTGTTGGATTTAGTGAATGAGAGCACTGAGG